>NW_017306630.1:925010-933409 GCF_000935625.1 Nanorana parkeri
AATATTCTCACTGCTCCATTGATTTCCCACTGCTCCTTCCTGTGAGAAGCTGTGGAGAGCTTCCCATGTCTTTTGCTTCCAAAGCCAAAAATGGTCCTTCCCATTGATCTTATTAAAATGTCACATTTAGACTTGAAATCTAATTTCAACCAAGCGCAACATACTAGTTCACATCTGATCACACTGATACACATTGTTGCAGCTGGTACTTTAATTTAATTTTATTCACCTTCCTAGCGCAGTCAATTTTGGATAAACTAATTTGAACTCTGGTTGCGTTTGAGTTTAACCCAAATTTAAATCTCAACATTAGCAAGGAAGAATGTTCACTATGGGTGATTGCAGCTATTTCAGATGACTAACTGCATATGTGTGTGTTGTGATAAGATCACAGCAAAATTGTCATATCAGGTAACTCAGGATAGTATACATTTTTCTTACCTCTATGATCAGGTCAAGAGAAGGAGGGGAGATATCTATGGATAACATCTGATCGAGAGGTGGAAATACTGCCATAGTATTTCTATGTGCCTGCTATGGGGCCCGGGAAAGGTAGGGGCCCCTTCGGAATGACAGTGGCCTGGGGCATAGCCTCACTGTACTATTGAATCTGCCTCCAATAGCAGCTTCAAATACTATATTGCCCCAGCCCCTTACAGTCCTTAGACCAAGGGTGCCCATTAGGTCGATCGTGATCTACTAGTCGATCGCAAAGCGAACACTGGTAGATTGCAATTGGCCCACTGACCAGAGCTCCCTCCTGCGGTGCTTGTGCGGCTGAATGTGTCAGACGCTGCAGACGAGAAGGGGCGGGACACCTCTCCTTGTCTGCAGTGTCGGCCACATTCAGCCACACAAGCACCGCAGGAGGACAGGACAGGGTACATTAGAGGAGACTTGGGAAGTTGCTGCAGTGCAGGTAAGGAAAGACAGCCAGGAGAGAGAAGAGACAGCCGAGAGAGAGAGCGAGAGAAGAGACAGCATAGAGAGAGAGCGAGAGAAGAGACAGCAAAGAGAGAGAGATAGAGAAGACACAGCAAAGAGAGAGAGAAGAGACAGCCGAGAGATAGAGAAGAGACAGCCGAGAGAGAGAGAAGAGAAAGCCGAGAGAGAGAAGAGAAAGCCGAGAGAGAGAAGAGACAGCCGAGAGAGAGAGAGAAGAGACAGCCGAGAGAGAAGAGACAACCGAGAGAGAGAAGAGACAGCCGAGAGAGAAAGAGAGCAGAGACAGCTGAGAGAGAAGAGACAAGGGAGAGAGTCAGGAGAGAGAGGCATGATTTTAATGTGCTTGTTTTTAAATAAAGGTGTTTTTTTGTTGGTAGATCTCATAGAGCTCGCCATCTGAAATGTAGATCTCAAGACAAAAATTGTGGGCACCCGTGCCTTAAGCTAGCCATATACCTTACAACCATCGCAAGACAAAAGTCTTGCGATGGTTATAAGGTAATTAAAAAAACGTACGATCTGCCCATCTTGGACAGGCAGATCGTACTTGCGATCATCGCAAGCCTGCCCCGCTGAGGGGTGGGCTTCCAATGACTGCAATGCTGAATGGGAGGCTACCGTGTTACATAGTCGGGGGGGAAACCAAGTTGGGTTAACAGACAGTGTGTCCTCTCGTTTGTTATTAAAGCCTGATGAAAACGTTTTTTTGTGAGTACTTTTATCCCTTGTTTTATTTATTGTAATAAATTATTTTACACATGGAGGTGGCGCTCTGTTCCCCTTTTGTTTGCGATCATCGCTAGCCCGCCCCGCTGAGGGGTGGGCTTCCAATGACTGCAATGCTGAACGGGCAGTGTGCGCTGGCGCACACCGGCCTGTGCAGCATTTGTCTTACGAGGAGGCCACAAACCCGCCGAAAATCGTACGATTTTCGGCTGGTTTTCAAATATGCTCGTAAGACAAAAGACGTGCGACCGTACAGTAGAAACGGTCACACGCCTTCCATACACCTGCCGATTATCGTACGATCGTGGGATTATCCGTAGACAGTAAGGGCTGTTTCAGACCATGTGTAGTGACCTTTGTTTTTCTCCACCTGTTTAATCGCAAGGGCACCCCAAAATGCTGCCTTGAGGTGGGTTGCAGTGTGTTGTGTAAAAATGCAGAGATGCTGCATTTTTACATAGCTCATCTGAAGTCACCAACTGTCTTCGTATGGTGCATAGAAAATAATGAAATGCGACTTTGACATTTCAATAGTTAAAAAATGGGGGGAAAAAAAGATAAACAGTGTTTGAGTTGTAACAATGCAAGGCACCATCTCTTTCTGCCGCCACACAGCTGACACCAGCATACACACAAAAATGGCTTGTCTTGGCCTGCAGGCTGGTGTGAGCAAGCCCTAAGGATAATGTCAGATATTATACAGAGTACAGGGTGCAGTGGTCAGCAGTAGGTAGCATACAGTAAGATACAACGGAGAGGTCAGGAGTATATAATTACAGTACAGAGCACAGTAATGCACACAAATGAAAAGTCTGTAGTATGCAAGAGCTGTGCTAACATTTCCTTATTCTATACTGTCCTATTCTGTACACTGTTCATTCCCTTTTCCACACCGCCTCATTCTGTAGGCTAAGCTTTACATTCCTAATTCACACGGCTTCATTGTGTACACACAATTAAATTTCCTAATTCACACCTTCTCATTATGTTCACTGTTCTGAACATTCCCTAATCCACACTGCCTTATTCTATATGGTGCCCTTTACATTCTCTAAAATATGCCACCTCATTCTGTTCACTGTGCTGTATATTCCCTAATACACACTGCCTTATTCTGTATAGTGCACTATACATTCTCTAATCTACACCACCTCATTCTGTATCCTTTTTGTACATTCCCTAATCTACAACGCCTCATTGTTTTGTTATACATTCCCTTATCTACACTGCCTCATTCTGTATGCTGCTCTGTACATTCCATATTCCATACTGTCCCATTCTTTATGCTGTGTTGTACATCCTTTATTCCATACTGCCTAATTCTGTACATTGTGCTGTACATTCCCTGTTCCACATTGCCCCTTTCTGTAGACTGTGCAATACATTCCCTATTCCACACTGCCTTAATCTATACAATTTGCTGTACAGATCATATTCCACACTGTGCCATTCTTTATGTTGGGCTGTATAATCGCTATTCCACACTCTCCTGACCACTGTGTTACACATTCTCTACCCCCACTATGTATGGGATTGGTACTTTTACCTTCTTCCTGTTTCTGGTATACCCCATCAAGTATAGCACATGAGTCACACTCACTAGACCTGCAGCTGTTGTTTTGCACTAGATTGCATGCAGTGCCTCCAAAAGGGGGTCCTGAGAGAAATCCAAGAGTCCAAAAGAATTAGTAAGCGCTCCACACAATATAGTTTTGTACTTACCCGTTTTAACCTTTTTATGATAAGTATTACTATGTCTGATTTTACTTGAACTGTTTTGTATTGCAGCCCTGATGAAGGGAGAATATCTATACACCCCCTTTACAAAAGCATTGGCTGTCTTATACCATTCTAATGTTAATTGATTACATTTTTTTAAAACTCTGTGACAGATGGTGGTGTGCTTTCACTGCTTCTCTTACATGCTTCAAAATCTATAGCAGCATTAAAGGAAACCTATAGTGAGGTAATATGGAGGCTGCCATTGTAGATCTCTCCTTGTAGACTTCTCCTTCTGAAAATACTAGTTTCTTGGCTGTCATGCTTCAATCATTTTTAAATTAATGCAAATTAGCAGTTCAGTCTTCAAATTATTGAGGCCACACATTTCCAGACAGCTAGTGGAATATTAACCATGGCAACCTCTGTATTTCTTTCTACTGTACCCAAGAGATTGTTGCATATATTTTGCTTAGCCAGAATTGCCTGTGATTGGTAGCATCTTGTTTCAATGTATTGTGCAAACCTCCTTGCTTTTGTTGCATATTGCTGCCAGCAATGACTACAGCTTGTCGAGATAATCTTGTGACCATTCTGTGTTTGTCAAAGATTTATTTACAGCTGTAATTATTTGTAGATTCTGATTGTTGCAGTACAATTAGCTGTCATGGCAACCCATGTCCAACAGCAGTAGAAATGCAAGCTTATAGTAAAGGCTTTATAAAATATATTGAGGCTTCTATGAATTGTGGATAGTTTTTGAAAGGACCTCTTTTCTAGACGGCTGGGGGATTCTCCTTCGAATCGCTTCGGGAACATAGAATGAACTACACTGAGGCAGATTCACACATGCTCAGTTTATTATAACAGTTTCTCAGTCTTTATACTGTACAGAATGCTGAATCAACATTTAAACTTTGTACCATATAAGCACATACTGAAGAGAGGCAGTGTTTTTGAGAAATAGATAAAAATACAAATTTTGGAGTCATATAGCATTAGTCATAGATAATTCTTATCACTAACGGCCAGTTCCACTATACCATAAGAAAAGTGCAGAGTACAATACAGATAAACAAAAGCAGACATAGACTGAAAATCTACTGAATACTCATTTTAAGACTTTCTTGACTTTTAACATATATTTCTAAAGAGGACCGGTATTATATTGAATTAAAAGGGGGCTTGTATTGTATTATCAAATGATACTTTCAATCCCCTCTTTTTATCACAAAATGTGATAAAATAATTATATACTAATAAATATCCTTGTTTGATCTTCTAGTTGCTCTTTCACATAGACATAAGCATAACTTTATAAAGTATATAGATAAACAATAAACATAACAGAATCATCAGAATTAGCATTCCTACTTCTTTAAACCATGAAAACACAGACCCAAAAACATTGCCAAAACTTCCCATTCCCTTAAAAGGATTCCATCCATCATCAGCAATTTTCCTAGCTTCTTCCTGAAGTCCTGCTATCTCCTTTCTATGTTTATCAATTATGTCATAATAATCAGGCACCTCTGAGCTAGTATTATGGATCCAAGTGCAACATTCATAGTCCTCTGTCACTTCACACAGTCCAGTAAGCGCTGCTCCCATTGATTCAATGGCTAATTCATGTAACATTAATTGTTTCCTCAAAGCCTTTTGTTCCCTAATTTAGCAGTGTAATGTCATCTGATGTTTTATTCAAAATTTCTTCCATAATAATAGAGTAATTTATTTAATCTTTGCATTAATTCAATTCCCCATTCTGTCCATGACGGAAACCAGGACCAAGCCTGATCCTGCTGGCTGAATAACTCCCTTTTGCTTACATGTTGTAAGGGGTATTTGGGATGTTTACTTGCTTGTAACACGTGTGTTGGTCCCCCACTTCCTATTATATCTAATACAGGGACAAGGGAGGCCATATAACACCATCCCTTTTCTTTCCTAGCTATCCAGGGATAACATATTTTTCCACAAAAAATAAACAAACTATTGCTCAAGGTATATGGGGCATGTCCCTTGTGAGTGGCGTCATCATCTCGCCATCCCATGGTTCCTAACAGTCCCAAAAGTTTATAGGCATCCCCAGGTGGTAGTTTTTTTTTAAACTTAAGCCAGGGTTGTGAGATTTAAGCCAGTCATGTTCCAACTAGATTGATGACACATATCTAAATTTTAATAACAGCATTTTATCAGTTAGTGATGTGGTATCTACTGCTGTTAAATCCCTTGTCTGTCTATGGTGTGTTGTTCTATTAGGCATATTGTTTGGACAAAATTATAATTCATATGGGTGATAATAGCATGTGCTAATTAACCATGTGGGAAGGAAAGCTATGAGACAAGCCAATCCTATCAATGTCAGGATCTTCCACCCATAATTTGGATGGAGTATCATTATTTTGTTGTTCGTCTGCTTCGGATTCATCTGCTTCGGAGACTTGGACTCCTGCTTCACTCCCTTTTTCGTCTACTTCAGGGTGGGCTTCTCCCCTCTTTATATCTTCTACTTCTGGGTTTTTATCGCCTGCTTCTCCCCTCTTTGGTACCCTCTTTACACGCGTAGCATGGATCCAGGTGTCAGCTTGGTCTGTTAGAATGGCGGTTCTTGTTACAGCTACTACTGTTGTGGGAGGACCAAAAGGAAATCCGTGCCCTCTATTTCGATTAAGTTGCTTTGACACGACCACATCCCATGGCTGGAAAGGATGAGTAGGTTACTGTGAGGGAAGCGCGAGAGAAACAGATACATCACCATAGATGCCATTCAATGTCCTAATCAGATTTCTACAATATTATTCCTGTATTTGTTTCATATCTCCTTGTAAAATAACTAGTGGGCCTTTTGCCCATGGTGTTGGAAATGGTCTCCCCATGAGTATCTCAAATGGTGAAAGATGAGTAGTTTTAGAAGGTGTCATTCTGATTTCGGCCAATACCGTAGGTAACACATTTTTCCATTTGGAGAAAGTGCCGCCTGTAGCTTTGAGAGATGAGCAAAGGTGCACTACATTGTGGTATACCTACCTGCCCCTCTTTGGAAATGAGTCCTGTGTCAGGTCTCATTACCAAACCCTGTGCCGTTCAAAACTAAGATCCTCAGGAAAAGCGTATGACTGTAAATGTTGGACAACATTATCCCAAGGCAATGAAGGTGGCACTAGTGAAGGTAGTAGTCAATGCAGGTGAGAGAAGAGCAGCCGATTTGGCTACACTATCTGCAAGTGAAAGAGCATTGAGGATAGGCACCGGGCCAGCAGTGGGAAGAATACACAATACTAAGAGATGGATTAGACAGCAATATAACTTCATATCCACTCAATCTTTGTGTAGACATGTGTTGTATTCAGGTTCTTTTACTAGGAATAATACCTGGTGACTCGTATGGAGCTCAGTTTATGTCCTAATGTAAGAGGAGCTGACATTTCAACCGC
The DNA here is from genome assembly GCF_000935625.1 of Nanorana parkeri. NCBI lineage: Eukaryota > Metazoa > Chordata > Amphibia > Anura > Dicroglossidae > Nanorana > Nanorana parkeri. The sequence continues at coordinate 931,838 of NW_017306630.1, forward strand.
CATTGCGCATACAGCAAGTGCGCGAAGACACGCCGGCATGCCTTGTACCGGAATGGGCACTACGTTGGACAAATATGCTACAGGTCTCAGCTTGCCTCCATGCTCCTGAGCTAGGACCCCAGTCATGGTTGTACAGGAGTCCCTCGCAAATAAAAAAAAATAGTTTACAATAATCAGGTAGTCCCAGACCAGGGGCAGTAACCATATAGGTTTTCAATTGTACATAAGCATAAATCATTTCATCATTCCAGTGTATGACATCAGGGCTATGACTCAGAGCGTTTTGTCTTACAACATTATCATAATAAGAGCAGTCTGGTATCCATTGGCGGCAGTAACCAATCATGCCCAAGAAGGTTAACAAGTCCTTCTTGGTTTGTGGGCGTGGCATTCCCACTAAGGCAGACACTCTTTTATGACTTATTCTCCTCTCCCCATGTTTTAATGTGACACCATTGTAGTTTTTTTACACGACACCTTGTGACCTTCCTGAGCTAAATGATTAAGCAATGACACAGAATCACATTGACAAGCCTCCTGGGAGGGACTACACAACAGTAGGTCATTGACGTACTGAAGGAGGACAGAACCATGGCTGGGTGACCATGACTGCAATGTAGCACAGAGTGCTAAAGAGTAGACTGCGGGTGAGTCAATGTAGCCTTGAGGCAAGCGGGTCCAGGTATACTGTTGATTCTCAAAAGTAAAAGCCAATAGTAGTTGTGTCTCTTTGTCAACTAGGACAGAAATAAATGCATTTGTTAAATCAATCACAGTAAATAAAGTGGCAGGAATTTACATGATCAGCGACAGTACATCAGGGACAATTGGAGCAATTGGTATAATTAAGTTATTGATTGCACGGAGGTCTTGTACACACCTATAAGTGCCATAAAATTATGTACTGGGTTACTGGGAGAGTTGTAAGGTGAGAATACAGGCACTAAAATACCTTGTTTCAGAAAAGTTTGTATCATACCTTCCTTTTTCTCAACAGATAAAGGGTATTTGTTTATGATAGATTGGTGACACAAGTGTCTTCAGCCTAGCTTTGTAAGGGGCACAAGAAATATATCCAACATCAAGAGAATGTTTTGCCCACCCAGGGATTTACCAAATGAAATTCAGTACATGACACTTTTCCAACATAATTTTTACAACACTCCTCCCCATATATAGGAGAAGGATATACCTTGCTTTGTTGGGAACCCATTTTCAAGATTAATCTCAACACAGCTTAAAAGGACGTTGGATCCACACCTTACCAAATGGTGACCCTTATACAGTCCCTATGTATAGATGAGGTTTTATTTGTGTCTTCCCCAATTAGGATCGGCTGTACAAACCTCTGTTTCCAAAGGCATCCGACAATTCCGATCAACTAAGAGTGATGTGACACAGAAACCTTACCCATGCATATAAATATATAACATATAATAAATCTACCTCCACCTCAAAGGCGCCACCCGCTCTCTGTGTTGTTTTTCACATCTCCCCTAACAAGGCAGCGTATTCCTGTGTACTAGTGAACTCCATCCAGTAGAACCATGTGCGATTAAACTGCGTCTCTCT
>NW_017306630.1:941590-979173 GCF_000935625.1 Nanorana parkeri
TCGGTCCCGAGGTACGGAGCTCACTCGCTGCACGTCCTCACGGCTCCATGCCTAGGCCACGCCCCCAAGTCTTATTTATTTTATCAGATCATGTACAAAACATGAATAGGTCCCTTTCCTACATGTAACACATGTAATAATTTCTAGATCCGAATTTTAGTCAGAGCTTCCCCGGTCAGAGAAAAAGTGTATAAAAGTACAAAATTTCAACTCACCGGGAAAGATGACGATTCGGATCCCACTTCTGACACCAATTGAAAGGACCTCTTTTCTAGACGGCTGGGGGATTCTCCTTCGAAGCGCTTCGGGAACATAGAATGAACTACACTGAGGCAGATTCACACATGCTCAGTTTATTATAACAGTTTCTCAGTCTTTATACTGTACAGAATGCTGAATCAACATTTAAACTTTGTACCATATAAGCACATACTGAAGAGAGGCAGTGTTTTTGAGAAATAGATAAAAATACAAATTTTGGAGTCATATAGCATTAGTCATAGATAATTCTTATCACTAACGGCCAGTTCCACTATACCATAAGAAAAGTGCAGAGTACAATACAGATAAACAAAAGCAGACATAGACTGAAAATCTACTGAATACTCATTTTAAGACTTTCTTGACTTTTAACATATATTTCTAAAGAGGACCGGTATTATATTGAATTAAAAGGGGGCTTGTATTGTATTATCAAATGATACTTTCAGTTTTCATATGCAGCACTTGCACAACCTAAAATTTAGCAATGACCACCTTGCGCTGAGCTTGCTGCCATTACTAGACAATTAGGAAAAGAGTTGCAGCTCTTTTCTCATCAAGGTGCTGAATTTATAGGCATTATTTGCTAATTAGAACACGAGAAGTGGGATTTCAAAGTACAGCATGTCCTTATTATCTCACAGACAAGCCCAAAATAAGTACTATGGGGCAAAGAAAGTGAATAAAAATAGAAGGATGTGCTCTGCACTTTTCTTATGGACACATAAAAAGGATGTCTGAAGAAACATGGTCTCTATGGGCAATGGTGTTTTGTAATCATTTTTATATTAACTGAAATGATATCAAAAGTTGGTTTCCATTGTTTGCAGAAACTGCAAGGAATGAATCAGTGCCAGCTGATGTTAGATTATATTCCAATGACCCAAATGAATACAGTCAAGCCCACTTTGCACTTTAGAAATGATAAAGGCACCTGCTAAAAACTATGAACACCTCGATGTGAATGCATGGAAGTTTAGGACACAGCCTAGCAACCGTGTAATGACTGCCAAACTGTACATAACTTGGTGGTTATCATATCAGTTGACATGGTGTATTCTGTGTGTGTGTGTATGAGAGAAAGAGCGATGTCTCAGCCTACTCTCAAATCCTGCAGAGTCTCTGTTCCACTGCATACAGCACAGTCCTTTCAGAACTCACTTTAGAGTCAATACACTAAAGAGCATGTGGTACTCACAAATGTGCTAGTTTTATTAGTCAATAACTAAGCTTTTAAGTCACTAAAGGCTTTATTGCATTGATCAGCTACATTTACCACATACATATTGTTTTATTGATTTTTGTGGTGTTTCAAGCATAGAAGTACATTCCCAAAGTTCATCTCAAGGGGGTATTGCTCCCTAAATGTCTTCTACATATTTTCTGATTATTGTCATGACAAAAATAATACTTTTTTTTTTCATGGCAATATAAAGTACTGTAGATAAATATTTATGTAGTCTACTATCCAGACAGCAGGTATGGCTCCAGTCTCCTTCCCATTTACATGATTACTTTTCAGCTGTGCAAAAAGAATCTTGTTGGTTAGAGAAGGTGATGAAGTTATCAGAGCATCGACTCATCCTGTATGAGATAGCCAAGTCTAAAGGTGGCCATACACTTTACAACCTTCGCAAGACTTTTGTCTTGCGAGGGCTGTAAAGTAGTTTAAAAAACGTACGATTTGCCCATCATGGACAGGCAGATCGTACTTGCGATCATCACAAGCCCGCCCCCGCTGAGGGGCGGTCTTCTGATGACTGCAGTGCTGAACAGGCAGTGTGTGCATGCGCACACCGGCCCATTCGGCAGTTGTCGAACAAGCACGCCACTAACCCACTGAACCTGCTTGTTCGACGGAAGACGTGCGATCGTACAGTAGAAACGGTTGCACGCCTTCCATACACTTTGCGATTATCGTACGATAGCGGGATTTTACCGCGATTATCGTACGATAATTGTACAGTGTATGGGCACCTTAAGGGTGCTGCAAAGCAAGCTGCTCTGCTGTGCTCTCGCTTTATCTAATAGTATTCTGGGACCCCTTTGTGATATATTAAATGTTCATATGTAAAACACTGGGGTCTATTCACAAAAGGGTGAAGAGTTTGGAGAAGGGAACAATCTAGGACAACATAGCTGAACTGGAAAGTGAGCTGAATTCAAAGTCCAAATCGGCTATTTTGTCCTAGATTTTTCACTTCTCCTGCCTTCACCAAACTCTTCACCCTTTTGTGAATAGACCTGACTGTATACAATTAGTGAAAAAACCTGATATACAGCAACAGTTTAAAACTTATTTAAAACAAAAAAGATATTTACCCCAAACTTTGTAAATTAAAATACTGTTACTTTCTACCTGGAAATAATTGTCCTTTGTGATGGTGATAAAATAATGATTAATGAGAAATAAAGGATTATGGTGGTGCTTAAAGGAGAACTATGGGGTTAAGGCTTTTCCCCATAGTTCTCCTTAGGGTAACGGGAGGACAGAAATTAGCATCCTCCCGTCACCCTAGGCTCAGTATACCGCGAGCTGCAGCTCGCAGTATACTGAGACGCCGCAGTATACCGCGAGCAGCAGCTATACTGAGACGCCGCAGCTGAAGCGGATCCCGACAATTAATGTCTGGATCCGCCCAGCTGCTTGACTGACAGCTGGCTCTGCCTATCTAGAGGCAGAGCCAGCTGTACCCGCCCCCTCCCATAAAGGCCAGGGCCGGATTTACTATCTCTGCTGCCCCAAGGCCGGGTCCCTCAATGCACCCCTCTTCCAGCCAAACCATCCCATTGGAGAATGGCAACCAGATGGCGGGTTGGTTTTAATTATCTAACATTTTATGTTTATTCTTTTTTTACTTTATCACTTTTTATTTTTTTTAATTTGTATTTGTTTTTCATACTTTTTAAATATTTTATTTTTATCTTTTACTTTTGTATTTTTATACATTTTGTTATTCTATTTATCTTTTTACTTTATCACTTTTTAATTTACTTCCATTGTAATGATTTTTTACTTATATATTTTTTCACTTAACTTTATTGCTATCACACAAGCCCCTACAAGTGTAAAAAAAATAGCACTCTTACCAAACAAGTAGAATAATCCAAAGTGAGAAATCTAGGTGGAAATGTAAGAAATTTGCTCGTCCCTAACTGCCACTTTTTGCCAAAATGAGTATCAGTATAGTTTTAAAAGGTTATGTCTATCATACCTCCCAACTGTTACCTATTTAGAGGGACTGTTCCTTATTTGGAATCAAATCCCTCTGTCCCTCTTTCCTCCTCAGTTATCCCTCTGTTTGGTCTGATGTACAGATAGTATGAAAAGGTTCTATTTAACTACCAAAAATGTTGTTGTACACTAAAACATTTCTCTTATCTCTTAATTATCTTGTTTGATATTTTGAAAGGGCAGTATAAAAGAAAAGATAATGCCGATTTTTTAAAATTTAATTTGGGTTTAACTAATCAATTTAAATCAATTTGGGCATAAATACTTAATGGTCCACATAACAGGAGGACATGGAAGAGGTGTGTCCATTCCCTATATATAACTGGGGTCACGGATGGGGTGTGTCCATTGCCCATATTTACCTGGGGTTGTGTCCATTGTCTAAATACCTTATACTGGAAGGTGTCCCTCTTTCCCATCTCGGAAAGTTGGGCGGTATGATTTATACATGTTTTTGCACAAGATTTACATACATTTTCATTACATATAACCCAATATACATTTTCCAGTTGAATCCGATTAGAAAAATGTGTGACTCTTTGGTCAAAGTTGCATGAATCTTGTTTGAAAATATTTATAAATAGTGTCAGTAGCTCATGTAATGTAACTTGGCCTTTTAAGTTAGTGGTTCTTCAAACAACAACTACATTTTTAGTTAACAGTCACCCCCCCCAATTCCCTAACCTAAACTAACCTAGAATCCACCACCCTGGTGCTTACTTAGCTCAATATAACAGACAGCCATGGCCTCCTCCACTGTTTTTTTGTGTTGCATTGCAAGCAGAAATCTTCATAAACACCAGCCATATGTGTGAATCCTAAGAGACATGAACAGTGACTGGAGACAATTCAAATATGACGCCATTAGATGTGTGATTATTGTGCAGGCTTGACAAGCCCTGAAAAAAAAAGTGGAGAAGGCCATGGCTTTTATACTTAGGTAGGTAATCAGCTAAGTGGGGGGTTCTAGCTTAATTTAAGTTAGGGCACTAGGGGGGTGGACTAGCATTCTTTTTACTAAAAGTGAACTTGCCCTTTGGTGGGCTTGCTGTTCCTTGCAGTATATTATTAGAACCGGCAATGGTGGAGCACATAGAACAGAACAAAGCACATGTTTTTCAGTAACTGAGATTACATATTTCTAAAATGGAAATAATGATATATCTGTAATTGCTATAATAAAGGTGTCCGAGGTCATGGCTGGAGGCAGGCACACATCAAAAATCAGAGCGACAAACTGCAAAAAGCACAGAATCAAAATGGATGTCATGAAAGGATAAAATACTGTTATACTTGAAGATAAAAATAAAGCCCCCCACTCTCCATCATATCTTTTATGACTCAACAGTGCCTGCTAATAGTCTCTTTACATCTGTCCTGCTTCCCTGCTTTAGAGATATTCAGTGTGGCACTGAGAAAATTAACAATCTCATGTGTCCCTGCTAATTAAGCAAAGTAAATGGATGTTCTCAAGTTATAAGCATGACAGAGGACACTACGGGGGAAATGCCTTCACATCACACACAAAAAATGCAGCTACTTTTGCTGTATGTAAAATGACTTACTAGCGCGTCCAACCGAGTCTCCTTATGTTATACTTAGCTAATAAGAAGAAAAAGCTTGTCGGGGTACCAGGGGGCTTACCTCTCCTCGGGGTTGCCATGTGCAATGGAGGGGACCGGGTTCCCCTTCTTGGCAGGACCCCTGGCGCCCCAATGGCGGGTACGCATGCGCGCAATGCACGATGAGTGGACAGGACAGGCGGGTGGACAGGCTGCTCGCACAGGCAAGGGGACTTGTGCGTAGTGCGCCTGCGCCTGTTACTGGTGTCAGGTGTGATCCTTGCTGGGGGAGGTTCCCAGCACACACCCTCTGCCTCTCTCTCGTCATTGGCTCCTGATGGAGAAGCTACCTGGTTGCTTCAGTAACCGGGGAGTGGCCTCAGTTCCCCACTGGGTATAAAAGCCCAGTCAGAGCCCTGGCTCATTGCTGAGTTATTCTATCCCTATGGTGTGATCTCCCAGCTCACTGTGCCTTGAACCCGTCTCTCTTACTGAACCTTTGCTTGAACTCCCGATTAACGACTCTTTGGCTTACCCTTCCGTTACCGAAACTAGCTGCCTGCCTTGACCCGGATTAGACCTGACTATTCTTCTTGGATTTCCCCTCTGTACCTCGACCTCGGACTTTTGGCTTGTTGCCCCTGCCAAGGGGTTTAACTTAGGGCCCAGCTGTACCCCCCTGACAAAGCTGGATGTGTATATTAAATAGCACCTTTCATTTTTTATCAAAAAATATATGTGTGTGAAACTCCACAAAGAATAAAACAATCTATTCAGATAATGTATATTTATTTCAAGGATTTTAATAAATTTAATTACAGATTTCTAAAGCTGAACTCCAGGCAACCAGCTGAATATATCATTGAAATACATATATGGAAGCTGTTTAACCTCCCAAAAGATTTGTATTGCTGTCCATCCAGTCAAGAGTTTTACACAACTCTGCTGCACAGCCCAGCCAGCCTGGAGACCTGACTTTTCCCTACTGCAGATAATGTAGTATTAAATTTCTTTTTTTTTTTTATAAAGAATCTAGATCTAGAATAAAGCCTGCCATATACTGAGTTTTTGAGTTTTGGGTCTTTGCCTTTGTCTGTGTCCCTCTTAGAGACATTTACCATAACTTCATGTCCTGACAAGAAGTTAGGGAAAATCTCCCCAATAGGGACACCAATGGCAATAAAAAAAGAAGATTGCCAATTGGAATCTTCTGTGAACTACCATAGCCCTCCTCCCTGTGTAATGGAGATGAGAAGTGTAAGTGGTTGTAGTCCAAAATCAGGAGAGCAGCCCAGGATAGCAATGCTGCTCCATAATACATAAACAGTACAGTGTGATTGTTGTCACCATAGGACAGGAATTGTGTTACTGTCAGGATCATCAGGTAAAAATAAAGGGAAATAGAAATGGGACTGATCAGCTGCAATATATTACATATTTATTTGTTTTTGGGTTGAGATATACTTTATTTATAGTATTCTAAACCTCCGTAATTGACAGGTGACGGGCACTCCTTGTTTACATTATGTCTATTAGTGATTGTCTCCGACACTGCTGATTGTGTGCAGGCATATGATCATTTCTCTGCAACCAACTATACATGCTGAATTTCTGATGGACAGAGGTTTTATATCAAAATAATGATAACCTTTGTTTATTATAACTAGTAATGCTCAGTATTTTACGGTGCGGTTATTGTATCAAACAAGAGTAAATGTAAATGTGTTCTTGTATTTTTTCTTCCCACTTTGGATTAGGTATAAGTCTAGTCAACCCAATCTTAGCAGCTGAAGCAGAGGAAATCAAGCAGAATATATGCAGGTTAAATCTAGAGGTAAGTTTCACGGATCGGGACCCACGGGTATGAACTGGAGTCAGGTATGTGGACCCTTTCCACTACACTGGCTGGGACACTTAGAAAAAAGGGTCCAAGCAGTGTAGGCTGACTACTCCCAGAGCTGGAGTACAAGCAGGGGAACAGAGCAGGGAAACTGAATGAGGTAGTGGATGTCAGCTTAAGCTGGAAGTTCAAATACAAGGCAGGGTGCTGCAATGCTGAGTAGTTGGCATGGGATGCTGAGTAGGTGGCATGGGGTCCCCCAGGATGTGGAATCTAAGGGCCAGCCGGTATTCGCCAGAGCTCCTGATGGTGGAGATGGGCTTGGCTGCGTGCTGACCCCAGGTCACAATCCCTAGGTTCACCCAACTCACCTAACAGGTACAGGGAACGAATCAAAGGTTAGGGACAGGCTGAAGACTTCCAGGAACAAAGCACAGGGCAGGCTATACACAGGGATTTCCAAGGACAAAAGCGAAGCACAGGGCAGTCTGAAGACAGGGATTTCCAAGGACAAGCCAAAGGTAAAACTTGGCAGGACATGACATGGCAAAACTTCCAGGAATTCAGGGTAACTCACAAATGGGGGACTCAGCAACTAGCTTGGGAAAGCGTTGCTCGGGCCCTGTGTTGTTCGCTGCCCTGAGTTTAAATAGAGACAGGAAGAGGAAGGATCCATAGGATTGGCCACACGCGGACTGCACTGATTGGCTGAGAAATTGGCTGAGAAGTTGTATAAGAAACAGCAGGAGACGTCGGTCGACGCCTAAAGCTGCCAGACAGGTGCAAGTGTGAGTCAGGTTCAGAGCACATGCCTGGAGGACTACAAGCACCAGCACAGCCCTGCATGCCTGCAGAACCAGGGGTAAGAGATATGTACCGTATTTTTCGCTCCATAAGACGCACTTTTTTCCCCCCAAAAGGAGGGGAAAAAGTGCCTGCGTCTTATGGAGCGAATCCCGACGCCCGAGACATGCAGTTTCGGGCGCCGGGCGAGTAGTAGGAGCCACTGCTCGTTTAATACGAGTGATCTAACGAGATCACTCGTATTAAAGCCGAGCAGCGGCGGCGGCGATTGAGTTCAGCAGCAGGAGCCACTGCTCGTTTAATACGAGTGATCTAATAAGATCACTCGTATTAAAACCGAGCAGCGGCGACGATCGAGATAACCATAGAGCAGACGAAGAATAGACGTTCTTCGCCTGCTCTGTGTCATCACTGAGACCGTGGCGCTGTAATCACAGCGCCACCTGTCTCAGCGGTCACTAACTGCAGCTTCTGTCACAGCTTCTGTCATAGAAGCTGTCACAGAAGCTACAGTCTCGCGTGCTCCATAAGGCGCGCCGGACCTCCCTGCGCCCTATGGTCCGGTGCGTCTTATGGACCGCAAAATACGGTATATACTTGTAGAACTACAAGTAACAGCTCAGCTGCAAGTCTGCAGCTGAACTGTGACAGTAAGAAATGAACGCGTTGGGTTATCCAACAACCAATATATAAATGCTATTTACAACTAAGCAAGCTTGACCAGTAGCAGTAACAAGAAGAATTCAGACATATCTCAACCCTGTTACTGTCACTTGGTTTATATGGGAACATGGAGAAAAAAATAGAAGAATTTGCATTCCAAAAGGCATCCATATACTGTATTCCATCATTACATATAATCAAGGATAAAACTTGTAATGCTTTATTCAATTCCTTTTCAAATCCATTGTAATTGTAGCTAAACAGTGTGGATGGAGAAAACTTTCCTGCTGGGCTATTGTATTCTGACAATGTTCCATTATCTGCAGTCACTATATAGTTAGAAAAAATGGGAAATGTGTTGATAAATAACATACATAACAATTTCTGCATCTGTTAAGGCCATGTTCCAAAGTATGAAAAATGCCCTAAACAGAGAGAGAAATTGCATGTGCTGCTATGATTTTCTGTAAACCATCATCCCAGGCAAATCTCCACATCAAAGGGACTTTACACTCACACCATTTCCTAATGCCACTTAGGGCGGCTCCTCTTACTCACTGATCCCTTTCTATGTAACTTAATTTCTTTTAGCACCGTATAGTGTATTTACTTCTTGTTTCATCCGGGGGGGTTTTAATGTAATAAACAAATTGTTTTATAATAATTAACTAATTGAAATAAAACATACTTTCAATCTTACAGATCAACAGTCTCAACCAGGAAGTTTCCCAACTCAGCAAGGAGCTGCAGCATATGATGCGCTTGTTACAAGCCTTGCTAGCTGCCCAACAGTACAACCCACCACTAGCCTGTCCGTACACAGTCCAAGTGGTCTCCACCCCTCCTGCAGGCCATATGGGTTGTAATGAGCAACAGCCAAGGCCCAGCTATCCTATACCACATTCACTTCATCTTGTGCAGGAATCTTCAATGCCCAGGAACCTTGGACATGGTTCTTTGGCTTCAGATATTCCTTTCAACCAAGTACATTTTACAAGGGTTTCACCAGATGCCTGCTCACGTCCTACAGACTCTGAGTCCTTTCATCCAATGAGGGACTGCTGCTACATTCCCTCTAATACCATGTGTTCACCTGGGACACCATTATCACATGGGGAGATGGAAAGGATGAGGATAATACAACAGACTGAAGAGGCTAATGCAAGCCCTAAGACTTCTACTTATGGTTCACCAGTCTCTGGACCTCCAGCCATGAGCCGACCAACTCATGCTATGACTTCTATGAGCTCTGTCCAATCTTTTACTACTATTCAGAATAATTCACCTCAATCAACGTCTAGTAGGGACCCCAAAGACATACCTGAGGGCACCATTAAATACAGTTGATTAGATACATTTGTTATTCTAAACTTGCTGCTTTATAGCACCCAGGAAACCTGGGGAACAAATGTGCAAAATGTACTTTAAGCAAGCACAAGAAGCCAAATGCTATTTATAGAATAGAATCTAAATAGCTAGATGCATGTTTATCCTTGTACTTAGCAAGTTACCTGAACTACAGATAATGCTTGATGGAAGGTTTACATGCTCTAGTGAAAGATGAGAGGCCTTTATATAAGTGTGAAAAGTTAATTGGCTTAGTGTATTTTATGCAGGTTTTAATATTTGTATAAATGTCCTTCAGATACTTCGACAACAGAGAGCCACATTCTTTCTGAATATTGGCCAGTGCTCCAGTGTGTTTTCATTGTTCCGGACAGATGAGTACAGCTCAAGGACCCAATTATTTTACAGTGCACAATGATCTGTAGTCTACCATCCACGTCTAACATTTTTAAAGGGGTTAGATGTGGAGACTGCTTTAGATTTTGCTGACTATTAGCTGAACTGCTTTTCGAAACAGCCGTTTGTCAGACTTTTAACAGCTTTTCAAGTGTGGATTTGCTGACAAATAGCTGATACATTGAATAACATGCTGGCTTTTTATACCTGACCGGTGTTCAGTTGGCAGGATATCTTCAACCACCTATAAGAGAGTGATACCTGACAGAAAAATTAGAGCTTGCACTTATAATATAATAGCATCCTTGTACAAAAAACAACACTACATTTTCTTAGTTTTTGATTTACTAAAGCAATCCCAAAATGTCAGTTTAAGAGCGTTTGTACTTCAGATTCATTCAAAGGGTATAAATAAATAAAAAGGGGTTTTGTCATTCTCAAATATCCAAGCAGGAAGGTTTTCCTGCAGAGATTCTTGGCCCAACTCCCTGTTGCTTCCATAACAATCATGGCGTAGCTTTAGCCCACATGAGCTCAACTCCAGTCATCAAGGGACACATTCATACTATTAAGTCCCATCTTCACAAATTCATAGGTAAGAAAATCACTGTTCTCTTACATTAGTTAATAAAGAGCTAGTCCACCAAAAACTGTGAAACAAACAAAAACATTAAGTTTGATAGATAAGGGAGAATCATTCAACCTATGCTTTCTATATATATTTTGGGAAATCCTAAATTCTGAGATCTGCACTCCTGCCACAGCCAATAAAATAGGTACCTTCCTTTCCTATTAAATTTTCATGTATTTCATTGAGTAGTGGCAATACGCACAACTCCATAGTGGACAGGAGCTGAATCAGTAACCCTGGCATTGAGATTTTCTCCCTATAGTACCCCAAGGTTTATGAGACGCTGGGTGACTGCGCCCACCAGGCTCAAGCTCTAGCTACAATGTCACTTTTAGGTGGACCACCCCTTTAATTAATGCATCTGTGTCCCTGCAGGGATGTAGGGTAAATTCACATTAGACAAGACTTGAGAACCAGAGTATTCTGCATTCATCCCTTCCTTTAAATGTTCATAATGATCAAGCAGAAAACAGCCAACACATTTTTGGGGCAACAACACTCCCTCTTTATCAGTAGTTAGAATGGGATAAGGATTTGAATGGGCTCAAAAGATAGTATAACCAAATGGATCGCTATATGATTTGATTAAAAAAAAGACCTCCTGTAGGGCTAGCATAGCAATTGGCCTCATATAGAGATTCATTTGGTTATAATATCTTTTGAGTCCATTCAAATCATTATCCCATTCTAAGACCTGCTTAAAAGGAGAACTATGGGGTCAGTGTTTTTCCCCATAGTTCTCCTTAGGGTAACGGGAGGACACAAACTAGCGTCCTCCCGTTACCCTAAGCTCGCGGTATACTGAGATGCCGCAGCCGGAGCGGATCCCGACTTAGATGACGGGATCCGCCCAGCTGCGTGACAGCTGGCTCTGCCTATCTAGAGGCAGAGCCAGCTGTACCCGCCCCTGTCCGTTCCGCCAGTCAGCGCTGGCAGATCGGAGCGCGGAGAGGGGAATCCAGCCCCTCCCCCTGCCACAGCAGAGAGCCGTGACAGGATCGAGAGGCGAGCGAACCCGGTATGTGTTTGCTCACCTCCCGATCTACTTAGCCGACCTGTGACAGTCTCATTGTCACAGGTCGGCTAGAACTATGAGGTGAGTGAAAAGCACTCACCTCATAGTTCTCCTTTAAAGCAGTTTTGTTGCCCCCAAAATACATTGACTGTTTTTTGTTTAATCGCATTGTGAACAATTGCAAGGCTTAATAAAAGTTTTGCCCGGCGTTCTTCTCAGCCCCTCCTAACATTACAAAGAAGGAAACGCAAGTAGTAATTTTAACCCTTATAACCCCAATAAGCCCTAACTCAATTTAAAGCAATTTAAACTACAAGAAGCATTTTTTATTTAACTTATGCCATGTGAATAGGAACATGTAACAAATATAAAATAGGTGTAATCCAAATTCAGCTGCGAAAGTGGAAATACACTTTATGATTTAGCAAACCAGCAGATAATCCAACTGTTCAGCATCTGTCCAGGATTCATATAGATGTTTTAGATGGTGTTGCTCTTACAATCAATGGATCATGTCATGGTTCACACGTATGCAATGCTTAAAGCTGACCTGTTGTTTACCACTGCGTTTGTTTGTTACATTTTGCGATGATGATGTGGTCCTTTCAAGATGCTGTTTATTAGAACTACAGTAATAGAAGATGCAGAAGCTGCCTTTCCAATTATTTTCAGCACACCTCAGCTTTAAGCAGAGGTGCTCTTTTCCCCTCTGGCATGTTGGCTGTTCCATAAGGACAGTTTAGGAGGATTAGTCACAGCAGTTTATCCTGTAACTAACAAACGTATTTGCCTCTCATCATAACCTTTACCATTCACAAAATGATTGAACTGAAAAATAACCAAGACTATAGAGAGTGTAGTTCATAGAAAGGTGAATGAATAGCTTGCTTTTCACCTTCAACTATATTATAGATAAACTACTTGTGTTAATTTATGTAGGTCATAAGAGGATTTATATGGCCATCTGAGAATAATTGGGTTCGAGCCAAGTACACAAATACAGACCAGGATGCAGAAATCATTTTTATTTGCAGTAAAGAATAGCAGATGAGGTTCATCCCAAAAAGATGGTAAAAGAGATTTTTTTTGTAACAATTGTGCACAAGGAGAGTTGGCATATTGTCTGGTTGAGCACAGTATTTGTGCGAGCGGGATTACACTGCCTTGCTGCATGTTTGATTTTAAAGTATAAACTATATGCTATATGACCACTGAATGAATTGCATGAACTAAAAACTGTAACTCACATCTCTCAGCACATCCTGTCATGAAGTGTCCTAGATCCTGCAGATTGATATTCTAATTTTCCTGAATTCAGCAGCTTTTTGATTTTGCTTCACCCAGTCACCATTATTAAATTCTACTCATTCAAAAGTAAATACTTAAAGTACCCACCTAAAATAAGACTCAACCAGCTTTATATTATTATTATTAACTATATGTGATCTTGCAATAAGGAATAGTTTCACTGTGGTGTGAATTCTTTAATTCTGAAGCCTTATAGCTAGTAGGTTGGGAGGTTATCGCTGTCCAATAAATTCGATACATGATTTTTATATTTGAACATGCTTGTCTGTTAGTTGAGCTCCATTCAAGAAAGTCTGAACAGGGCTCAGCCAGCCCTTCATATCATATTTACTGAGGGCAGTAGTATTGTCCACAGTGCCAGACACTATGGAGAATGTTCCTGCCCTATAAACATATTTAGAGAGTATCAACAGTGGAAGGCAGTAGGTCCTATTTTTTGCATTCTGAACAAAGTTTAGATTATGTGTGTGCAATAATAACACATTCCCTGTAGGGCTGAATGAGCACTGTTTCAAAAGGGAAGAGCTTGGTGCGCAATTCCAACACGTTCCATTTATTACTCTTACTGGAACCAAACGTACCAGATGTGTGTAAATGGCTCACTACCCAAATACACTAAATTGAATACAGGCAGCAGATTATGGTCAGCTTGATATTGCAACTCTTGTCCTCCTTAATGGCTGCTTGGGTGCAGCCCACGTCCTGCATAAGTTAGTGCTGCCATGTGGCTAACTTCTAAAGTTTTAGAAGAAGTGTTGAGTTTGCAAGCACTTGTTTGCCCATTACCTTTAAATCACCTCAATTCAAGCCTTCAGCAGCCAACAGTAAATAAGCATGGGTCCATGTTTACTTCATAGAAAGGCCTAGAGTAAATGCAAAGCTTTGATTCCGTACTGTGTAACATTGTTCAGACCTTTATGTCAGGGATATGTTTGAGAAATGTGAACTAATTTTCTCACTTTTGATGGCACCAATGCCTTGATTTTCAGATTAAACAACACTGCCAAGTCTGCTAAACCCAAAGTCCTTGGTGTACATTACTGAAGACACTGAAGGTAGAAGGTTTGGGTATTTTTTAAAACTCTGGTCTACTTAGACCATGGGACCAAAGCATTTTTCACTGCAACCCTCTCTGTCTCAGTTTTCAAAGTACATTTTTAAAGGGAAATTATATTGTGTAATACAACAGAGCTAAGATAAATAAAATGAAAAATATGCTCAAGTGATCCTTTAAAAGGGTGTATTAGACCTGATTGATAAATGATGTTTATCAATATTTCTATTTGTATATCCGTATATAACATTAACCGAATTGTTTATATATTTTCTCCTTTTTGTTTATTATTTTGCAGAAATATATAATTATTTATTTTTCAATTTACTAGAAAAATCAGGGAACAAACACAGGGTATCTGGCTAAAGTAGATGCAACAGTTACATTCCGATTTTTGTGTTTATGTATTATGGAACAGACTTTGTACTTACAAGCATAGGCTGTTTGGTAGTTTAGCTCTTCACTTCCAACAACCGTGCCAGGACAGAGTGACATAGGGATCTGCTGCTATACATACTCATATAACTAAGTGCAGTGCAGCTGATTTCAGATAAAGGCTCAAACTGAACAAGTGCAGTGCAGCTGATTTCAGATAAAGGCTCAAACTGAACAAGTGCAGTGCAGCTGATTTCAGATAAAGGCTCAAACTGAACAAGTGCAGCTGATTTCAGATAAAGGCTCAAACTGAACAAGTGCAGTGCAGCTGATTTCAGATAAAGGCTCAAACTGAACAGGTGCAGTGCAGCTGATTTCAGATAAAGGCTCAAACTGAACAAGTGCAGTGCAGCTGATTTCAGATAAAGGCTCAAACTGAACAAGTGCAGTGCAGCTGATTTCAGATAAAGGCTCAAACTGAATACAGCCCTGAGCTTTCCAATGGACATTAAAGAGCTGGCTGTAAATTACTGAATAATTACCTTACTTATGTTAAGAAAGCATTGGAGTGAAACATTTCATTTATTCCTCTTTTAGAATAAAACACAATAACTTGATTTTATTTTTTTAAAAACCTCAAATTACAGCAACAACTGATTAATTTAACTCATAGTTTAGGATTCATAAACTGCCAAGTCCAATTAGTTTTCTCTTCCAGCTAAGCTGCCTCTTGAAACCATTAGTAAAACGACAACAAGTTCAAATGGTGCATCCGCTTGCAAGCCCTGCACCCCTTTAGGTCGAGGGCTTCCAAATAAAAGTCCTGTTTGTTATGATTTCTATACAAATTATAAGAAAAGTAAATAGGTCCTGAATTTACAAAAAGCAACAATACAGAACACACTGAGAGTGTAAAAAGTCTGCATCTCATGAACACTTAGTGACACCTAGGCCTGGACCCCGAAAATTGCTTTTCTTTTTTAAAGCAACAGCAGATTTTCAACAGATTTTCTTCTTATTTGTAATTGCCTGTTTTTGCTACTTATCCGCTGAGAAAGACGATCAAAAACCGCAAAAACGATCAGTTAGACTATAATAACTGCTGCCTAGAGGTAGCTTTTACCTTTTTCAAGAAGCAGCTTACCAAAAAATAAAAAAACTTAGTCCGTGGAGAAACTTTGTAATAACGTGAAGTAATAACATATGTTGTGCAGGAATTTTTTAGTAACCAGTTAAATACCAGCTATCAATTGATTTATTCTCTACAACTTATGATTGGCTACAAATGATTAGAAAAGCTACATCATGTAATTTACACCACCGTTAATTAATAACCAATATAATTGTTTTAGTATTATAATGTATGTCACATGTCCACAGAGCACATTCAAATATTTCCTATTAATGTGATTAATTTAATTTCCCTTTAAAAACGTGAGGCTTGCAGACTACAAAAAATATTTCTACAATGTGGGGATTGTTTACAGATGAAATGTTAACTCCAACATTCTACCCAGCTGAGGCAGGGAAACAGTTAATGTTGCTTCAGTGTCAGCAGGGAAAGCAGCATCTCAGAATGTAACATTAATTACGTGCCTCTTATTCATCCGCATGTGCTTTTATATAAACAGCCTGACGCTGTATATCTCAAGTGAAATAAAAAAGTCTATTTTTACACTGAAAAAATAAGTGGAGAGATTTTAACTGTCGAACAAATGGATGATGTTAAACTGTGTGGAGTTAGTCATTGCATTGTGGTGCTGTGTGTGCAGGAGGATGAAATGTCAATGTGGCTGACTCATGAAGGCAGGGAAGACATAGGACTGCAACTTTCACCCTCTAGTGGTACATGTGTATGTTACCCTATATAAAACATTCACAGGATAGTGTATGGTGAGCTATATTCCCACATTTATGAGACCCATCTGATTGTGATAATATATTTTACACCCACCCACACAGTATATACACATATATACACACTATATTGCCAAACGTATTGGGACACCGCTCCAAATCATTGGATTCAGGTGTTCCATGAAATTTCCTTGCTACTAAATAGTCCACGGTTATCGGTTAGTGGTATTATAACAAAGTGGAAGCAACTGGGAACAACAGCAACTCAGCCACGAAAAATGACAGAGTGGGGTCAGCGCATGCTGAAGTGCACAGTGAGCAGAAGTCGCCAACTGTCAATAGCTACAGACCTCCAAACTTTGTGTGGCCTTCAGATTGGCACAACAACAGTGCATAGAGAGCTTCATGGAATGGGTTTCCATGGCCGAGCAGCTGCATTAAAGCCTTACATCACCAAGTGTAATGCAAAGTGTCGGATGCAGTGGTGTAAAACACGCCGCCACAGGACTCTAGAGAAGTGGAGACGTGTTCTCTGGAGTGACGAATCACGCTTTTCTGTCTGGCAATCCAATGGACGTGTCTGGGTTTGGCGGTTGCCAGGAGAACGACACTTGCCTGACTGCCAAGACATTTTGGAAAATTTCATGCTCCCAACTTTGTGGGAACAGTTTGGGGATGGCCCCTTCCTGTTCCAACATGACTGCGCACCAGTGCACAAAGCAAGGTCCATAAAGACATGGATGAGTGAGTTTGGGGTGGAGGAACTTGACTGGCCTGCGGAGTCCTTATCTCAACCCGATAGAACACATTTCGGGATGAGGAGACTGCGAGCCAGGCCTTCTAGTTCAACATCAGTACCTGACCTCACAAATGCACTTCTGGAAGAATGGTCAAACATTCCCATAAATGCCCTCCTAAACCTTGTGGACAGCCTTTCCAGAAGGGTTGAAGCTGTTATAGCTGCAAAGGGTGGGCCAACTCAATATTAAACCTTATGGACTAAGACTGGGATGCCATTAAAGTGTTAAGGCAGGAATTCCAATACTTTTAGCAATGAATTAATAAATAAAAATAAATATAAAAAAATTTAAAAGTTTATAAGAAAAAAAATAAAATTGAAAAAATAAATAAAAAACATTTTCGGTATCGGTTTCGGTTTCGGCCTGACATTTTTTTTTTTTCGGTTTCGTTTCGGTTTTAAAAATTCCATTTTGGTGCACCTCTAATACATACATACATAGCCATCAGTATAACATATACATTAGATATAGCAAATCAGTTTGCAGGTCCTACATCTGACACCTACCCCCTTCTACCCCAACCCCCGCTTCTACTCCTCTATACCCTTCTGACCTATTGTAAAAGCTGTGAGCAATGCACATCAAGTGTTTGAGTATTACGCTTTCCTTTGCATAGGAGGAACTTTAGGTAGAGAGAAAGAGCAAATAATAAGAAGGCTGAGGAGGTATTAGTGGTACTTCTACATTACTACTGGTGAGCAAACTGGCTTGGTCCCAAACTGTTCTGATAGTGTGTATGAGTGTGGTAGGTACATAAGAAAGTGAGCTCCTTTGAGTGAATGTAAATGTTTAATTTGTAAAGCTTTGCATAATATGTTGGCACTACATCAATAAGAATTGAATAAAATGTCAATATGGAAGTATTGCTTAAACTGGTAACAGGTGTGCAAATATAGGGATATTGGACAACAAGGTTGAGTCCCATATATAAAGCAATGTTTCTTGAAGTTAACTACAGTGGCCGTGGTTTTGGTATTGTTTACTATTTTTTGTTTAGGGGTTAAATACACTAAAGTTTTCCATGGGGTTAAAAACACATGTACATCCACAACATCAACATATCCAGGTGTCAGTGCTCCAGTGTAGTTTTTTTTTAAATATATTTATCAGCCCGATGGAACAGATTTGTACTGTATCTGTATATAAGCGGAATTGTGCTTGGTGAGAAAGACAAGGAGATAGAACATTCTTGTCAACACTAGGCAATTAATAGTAATTAATAATAGACTGGCTTCTATTGCTTTGTTTTTCTGATTATCACTGTACATAGACTTCCTTGTTAACTGCATTAGACGGTCTTGCTATCAGATGTTAATTGCAGCGCTAGATTTATTACAGGCTGGCAGGCCGCTGTAGGCATGTCCCAATGGGTTCTAGAATAAGTGAAGCACAACCACATTGATCCTCTTCTTTTGCTAACTAAATATATTTAACACATCAAGCCCTGGAACACAAAATGCTTTAAACATTGCCGTGCTTCCAAAAATTGATCAGAAATTCTGGCAAGATGAATAAAGAAGGATATTGGCAATGTATGTTTGATCTAATTTGATGTGTTTCCTCCAAGGTAAGGATGCCCTTATATATTTGACTTTGTGTTGCTACAGAATTGTTAATATAAAACTTTGAAAGCTAATATAAATTGTATGTATGTATATGTATGTATGTATGTATGTATGTATGTATGTATGTATGTATATATATATATATATAAACATACACACACACATACAATAAAAAAATACAATAGGGGCTTGGGGCCAAAACAGGTAAAGGGAGGGGAAAATAAAATTGGCTGATGGTGAAGATAGATCTGGTGGACTTGTGTATCACACATTTACTGTAAACAGAATGCCATGCCAGTCTGGAACAGTCCGTATAAACACAGTCCCCAAGTGCCCCACAGATGTGACATGATAGTAGTCTTAAATGGAGCTATGATCTCATCTCTATGAGTACCCCAATGAATATTGCCCCTGTGCTAATAAGCCAGAATCAGTTTCCAACACTACCCAATTTCATAGAAATTGCTTGCAACCTTGGCTTAGCCTTAGCCAAGTATATTGGCAACTCGGCAGACTGAGTGAATTGAGGGAACAGAGATTATACGCTTAATTCACAAAGCTGTAACACCATTATGATTCAAGTTTTAGCCATGTGACTGTAAATTTCCAATATCATCGAACTTACCTAAAAATAACTGTCATTTTTTTTTTTTTTTAAAGGATACATATCCTTGTGTGTTAGCTTTGTAAATTGAGTCTAATGCCAAAAATTCTCTTTTCCACCAAAAACCACCTATGATTGGCCCAAGGCTTAGAAAATATTTTCTTGAATTGAAAGTAATAATTTGCGGTGGTATGGTGAGAACCCAGTTTGCATTCGTTCGCCCGTGCTTGTGAAAAACTGACACCAGTCAGTTGCAGCTGGTACATTCCCCGCAGCTACACGTCACAAAGGGGCGGAGAATGCCCCTGCTACAACTGATTGGGCTGGGAGGGGGGTGTCAGTCAGTTTTGCACAGGCTTGGGCAAACTGGGTTCGCACCAAGCCCTGCACATCCTTAGTTAAATGAGCCATACACTTTTAGTATGACCTGATCTTGAATATGCAGTTCAGATTTGCATTATGCCATACAAAATGTACAATGAAGTTTATGAGCATGGATCAGGCTTTGCTGCAAGAAAGTTAAAGCACAATTCAAACTTTCATTTTAAATCAGCTTACTACATTCCAGGTGCATTAAAACAAAGGGTGTTTATTATCTTAGAATTTGTTTTATTTTTAAGCATTTACAGCCTGCATAGGAAAGCATATTCCCTTCCAGCATCTACACAGTGTGACCCTTCCTCTCTTTGGGGAAGCATTGGTCTCACTGCAGAGGTACTGCATGTCCCCTATTGAGTCAGACCTATAACTGTGCAATCAGCACAGCTCATGCGTGTCAGACCTCTCTGCAGAGAGAGATTACTGCTGGCACACAGAGAGCAAGGCCCCACTCAGCAGCCTGCACACATTAAATACATTTTGTTTTGATGCACATGAAATAGATTTTGCGGATTTAAACTAAAAGTGCAATGGTGCTTTAATGCTTGGAGTGCTTTTAAAGCCAAACAACTAAAGGGTTACATAATTAACTGGTTTCTATTTACTTAATGCTTGCATGAGAACATCACAATAAACAAAAATATTGCCTTGTCATGTGATCTCAAAGGATATGTGAATGCGTGGGTTTTATTTGGATTACCTTTACACACAGAAATGTGCATGCTGGTTTCTAAAAAAAAGGCCAGGAAGTCATTGGACCTTCATGATGTCATCCTACAACATCCGCATTACCAGTATCATGCTAAGATTGCTATGTGACATGGTTACTTCTGTGCTAAATTTAAAAAATTGTTATATACCTAGATTCATATTAAGGGGAAATTCCAGCTTTTAGAAAGTGGAAAATAATAGATGCACACTTCATAAAAGAAAAATGCATTTATTTGTTTTGCATTTGGGCCACTAAAACATTGCAACCACAATCTCCCTGCAGATTCTCCCTCCCATCCATGTCCATACTTCTGTATGGACATGAAGTAGCTTTGACAGTAGGAAGCATGAATGAACTACAAATGAGGCAACATAACCAAACTTGTATTCTAAGAACTAGTCCCTCTGCTGCAGTGGCTGATGGGACTTACAGTTTCCCCATTCAAAGATCCTGTCAAAGGATCTGTGAATGGATGACACGGCTGTGTGGATGGAGCCACGCACAGTCACACTGAATTCAAACATCCACAGCAGCCTGCAGGGAGAAGAACGCCGCAATTCAGGTACGTGGGTGGGGGTGCAAGAGGGTTATGATTGGACCATGTGTCATGATACACCCTGAATATGGGTGTAACATGAAACATGGCCAGAAAAGTAAACTTAGCCTTTAAGTAGGTGTACTAACTTAGGATATATATCAAATATCTCACAATTTAAAAAAAAGACAAATCACAAATAAAATAGCAACAACTATTATATATGTACAGAAAAGATACTACTACTAAGTTTATTTATATCTCAAAAAGTAGAACATTGTATATGGACTGTCAGGGAAATTAATTTTATATACCGGTACAAATACCTGCCGCCATTAGCCAGTGCGTTCATATTATGATGCAATATCAAAATATTGGAGATCAACACACAGACACCAAATGTATACTGTAGCTAGTCTAATTTATGAATGAACTACATAAGCATTTATAGTAAAATATACGTAACTGATACAGCTTTTGATCATTGGTCAAATTCCGATGGCAGTTATGAAAGTTTCTAGATATTTTGGCAACTCAGATGTTCTCAGACTTGGCTTTGTGCCCTGGTCATAAGGTTGTCTGTCGTTGTCTGGAAAACCCCGAGTTTTAACACCATCATGTCTCAGATGATCAAAATTGAACAAAGGTTTTTTTTTTTTAAATAATATATATCTATATAGATATATATATACATATCTACACATACACACACACACACACATATATACACACACACGCACACACACATACACAGCCTTATACTTTATGCATCAAAGCCATTCTCATTTTGAATCAGATGCCATTTTCAGCACATTTTTGTCTCTCATGGACAGCCTTCAACAAACTATGAAGAGTCTTTTGCGTTTTCTCAACACCCCCTGCAACTCCTACCTTACAGATCCACATATATACCACTGTTCAGAGAGCATGTAGAGGACCTTTTTAAAACCTCCATGATTGGTCATGCTAAGCTCAATGGGAAAACAGGTATCCTTCTCCTCCATGTCCTCCTCCTTGCCCAACTCCCAATGCATGTGCAAAGAGTGTTCCCCTACATACAGCACTGCAATGTGAGACACTGAAATACTGCACTTTAAGCAGATCTAATGCACAAATGGATGACATTACAGGCCCCCTCCCCCACATTGTTAATGAGAGGTAGAGACGAAGCTCCTTAAACAGATAGAAAGGGCTGAAAGTGTGGGGATGGTTGTATTAAATGGGAGATTTTAGAGCCCAGAATAATTTTGAGGTTCAATGAGGTGTCAAAGCAAATGCATAAGTAAAATCAGAAACATAACTTGACATATAAATACATTAATAAGATAAAAATAATTATCAAAGACAAATTCCCCAATGTATTTGTTAGATATGCCACCAAAAGATATACAGGAAGGACATTGATTACATATCCAAGTTGATTTTGAGAAGTCTGTATTGATACCAAAATCTCTTCTGAATGGCTTGGTGTTGGTGTTGGTCCGGGGTTAGTATGAGATTGTCAAATACCACTAAGGCGGCACAGTTCAGAAAACACCTGGGACTCGAAGTTCGGGCCTTGGTCAGACAAAATCCTTTTGGGGCACCCGTAGGGCTGGACCACGTTTACAGAAAAGTTTAACTGTGGTGACAGCTGTCTGATCTTTGGTTGGAACTACGATCGTGAACTTAGAAAAGTGGTCCACGAACTCCAAGGCATAACGTTACCCAGAAGTTGTTTCAGCCGCTCTCAGAAAGTCCATGGTCAGGGTTCTCCTGTGCTTTCCACCAGAGAGGTGGTTTTCTCTGCTTTCCTCTTGTGAATGGCACAACTCTGAGACTCCTGACATGTCTTCTGCACCCACTTAGACAGTCCGGGACAAAAAAACTTGCTTACGATACGTTTTACGGATGGGAGCAATGTCCCCAGTAGTCTTCAGGATCCTGAGAGAATGCGATCAAATGTTTGTGAACTAACTTTTAAAGTTTAGTTAGTTGATCAGGGGTCTTCTCTTGTACGGGAAGTACGAGTCACGCTAATAATTGCGAAAGGTAGGAGTCCTCCGAGTCAGGCAGGGCAGATTGCAAACAAGCACAAGCAACTTCCAACAGGGCAAGAATCAGTGATGCAGCTTTTTGGTACTGTATACTAATCTGCAATTGCCAAGTCAGTGGGCACTTGGATAGGGATGGACCCCAGGTTTACAAGCTGCACCAACACTTGTCCCTGCTGGACAACAGAGTCCTGGCTATTAACCAGTCACCTTTTATTTCAAGATTGCATTGTGGGTTTATCATCACTTTGGCTCCTCTTATGTACCTTGTAGTCACCCCAAGAAGGGGGCACACCAACTCTGTCCACCAGACACCTGGCTGACCAGCCGTTGAGTCACAGTTACCACTGGGCAGGCAGATATCATTGTATGATCACATTGTGAGTTAATGCTTCCCGTGAGTCACCCCCTCCGCCATGGGAACCTCTATTGTAAAAGATGGTATTGGGGAGGCCTCTCACCTCCCTCTCGCACAGTTCCTGGAAATGTGAGCTATCTGTCCGCACTGCCAGCACTTGCGATCTGTATCTGGATCTCTCCGAGGGGGTTGCTACTTATAGCACTGTCGGGTAGACCCTCTCTGGTCAGCGGATATTTCATGTCTCAGGGAAGCCACGGAATCATCTAAGTATTGCATGATTTCTAGCGAGGACAGCTCATTAGCCGTAAATGATCAGGGGCATGGATCAGCTGCATATTTGCACTCTGACAACCTTGGGTGACAGTAAAGTTTGGTGGAGGGGAGATTATGGTGTGGGGGTTGTTTTTCAAGGGTTGGGCTTGGAGTTCCAGTGAAAGGAACTCTTAAGGCATCAGCATATCAACATATTTTGGACAATTTCATGCTCCCAACTTTGTGGGAAGTTTGGGGATGGCCCCTTACTGTTCCAACATGAATGCGCACCAGTGCACAAAGCAAGGTCCATAAAGACATGGATGAGTGAGTTTGGGGTGGAGGAACTTGACTGGCCTGCACAGAGTCCTGACCTCAACCCGATAGAACACCTTTGGGATGAATTAGAATGGAGACTGCGAGCCAGGCCTTCTCGTCCAACATCAATACCCGACCTCACAAATGCGCTTCTGGAAGAATGGTCAAACATTCCCATAGACACACTCCTAAACCTTGTGGATGCCTTCCCAGAAGAGTTGAAGCTGTTATAGCTGCAAAGGGTGGGCCAACTCAATATTGAACCCTACGGACTAAGATTGGGATGCCATTAAAGTCCATGTGCATGTAAAGGCAGTCGTCCCAATACTTTTCTCAATATATTGTATACTGTATTGAGAAAAGTATTGGGACTGTATTAAACTTTGGAACAAAAACCTGAGGATTTGCATGGATACGCTGCTTAGGCGTGTGCATTTGCATCCACGTATGTATGCTATTTACTGCAAAATCATGCTAACACATGTGATCATGTTTTGGAAGGTAAAAATTGTGTGAACGGGAGCCGCATATACGCAGTTAGCTTCCCCAGACCTCCACACGTCAGTGCTCTGTCAGGTAAAGTTTTTTAAAATGTGTTTTTACTACGTTCAGGGTACTTTTTTTAACTTTTTTTTTTTTTAAAGGGGTACAATTCTAATGTATTCCCAGTGGCGGAACTACCAGGGTCGCAGAGGTCGTGGCCGCGACCGGGCCCTGGAGTTCCGCCACTTGGAGGTGGCCCAGGACAGGAGGAAGGGGCCCCTGGTGACCGCTAATTACCAGGATATTTATTATCCCGGTAACCGCTGTCAGTCCCGGGACCTCTTCCTCCTGTCCTGGGCCCTACATGCTTCACGCTGCTCCCCTCACCTTGTTCCGGGCGCAGCGTGAAGTATCATCCAGTCGGGCAGCAGCCAATGAGTGGGAGCGGTGTAATCCCCGCCCTCTCATCACACAGAACTGTTGCCCAGTGCCGAATAGAGCTGCTGCGGACACGAAGGGGGAGACAGGGAGCTGGAAGTATGAAGGAAGGTGAAATGGGGTCCGGGAGCGGAAAGCTGGGGACATGAAGGGGGAGATAATGGGGAGCTGCGGACATGAAAGAGGAGAGTGTTTTTTTTCCCCTTATCTAAATTTTGTTAAAATTGCATCGGGGCCCTGTGGTCACTAGTTACGCCACTGTGTATTCCTATTGTTGGTGTAAGTTTCCCATATGTGATTGCATGCTAAACACTCTTTTTACCTTTCTCACGCCACTATTTGCATGTCGTATGTCTTAACGCGCATACAATATGATGTGAAAGTACGTAAATATAGGGCTATATGACTCCTAGGTGTGATGCCGTTTCAGAATGCTCATGTTCACTTAGTAAATATGGTTGTGTGTGTTTTCGCATATGTATTGGAATACGCATGTTTTCAAGTTTGTTTTTTTTTATCCTTTTTGCATCTCAGTTCTTTTTCAGTCACTCTGTCTACAAAGCACTTTCAGATTCTATTTTCCTCTTCTTTATTTTTCACTATTATATAGGCACATAGAAAATGTATAGAGGGTGCATAATTTTGGAAAAGGCAAAAGGGGCCATAGATAGATCAAAAGAAAACTTAAAAAGCCATCAAGTGCATTATAATAACCTTATTTTCTATTCGTGGAGGAAATATTTGTTTAGATTGCAAGCTTTGGGTTCTAATAAAAAATATTTTGATTGGCTTGCTTATCTTTTCTGTGTAACTAGAGAGCAAAGTGCATGTTTTCACTTATAATGATGGTGGCAGTGACAGAGTTGTTAGCTATCTCTAATATATAGAGATAAAATATGGCAAGGTTCTATAGAGGATCTGTCCTGTCCCAGCCTGATTATGTCTTCTTCCATTCTGATGTAAATTCAATGATCTCTTTTACTTTTCATAATAGGAAAGAAGTGGGCTGGAATAGGATCCTGTTGTTCTCGCCTTTCATCCATTTTTCCAGTGAATGGAGGAAGACATTAACCTTTGCTATACCCAACTATAAAATGATAGCAACCCTCTTCAAAAAACCTGTACATGGCATGCATGTCTGTGCTCTCTCACACGTACACACCAGGAAATTAAAGTGATATGTCCTAGAAAGCAGTGTTTATTAATGTGTGTATATTCCTGCTCAGACTTTCAAACAAATACAGTTTATGGGTGCAAATTAAACAAATCTAGTTATCTGAACAATGCTATTCTACAGAGAAAAACCCCTAATGATAGGAAAAGACAGATTTACTAGAACTGCAACCATTAAAAATACATTTATTGGTGATATCTGCTTTCTTCATTTAAATGTTCGCCATGGAGGACAAAGAGAGTCGAAAGCAGAAAAGTTGTACCATGCTGTGGGTATAAGATTGGCAACCAGAGAGAAGTAAAAGCAATACCACTGCTATCAGAGCTAGCGGAACCCAACAGATCCCAAGATATTAAGGTATGTGACATAATCTGAGGATAAGGTAAACTGTTCCCAATAGAACCAGGTGTGCAAGAAGGCTTCAGTCTTATCCTTTTTTCTTATATCTCTTGCTGGACATAGGAGTCATGTTCAAGGGGACATCAGTTTAGGAGAAGCCTGTCACTTGATAAATAATACCCAGTAACTGATGCCAGAAGGGTCTGATCCAGAGGCAAATGTGGAGTAAGGTGCCTCTGTGTGACTGGCAGCGCCAACATCGATTTGCTTGCTGCGAAAAAATTTACAGAATAGAGAGTGTCCTGTACCAGCGGGTCATGGCTTTGTAAGTGATCTAGTACTGGGTTCTTAAAGTGTGGGTCCCGACCCCATATGGGGTCACGCAAGTGAATGGACGGGGTCACGATCCGAATCCCCAGCCAGGGCCGCCATCAGGAAGGTAGGCTAGTACTTGTGTGAGGGGCCCAGGCGGCCGGGGAGGCCCGGGTTCCAAGAAAGATTTTTTTTAAATGATTGTTTAATATGTGCAGTGTAGTTAAGGTTGCGGGCCCCCCTCTTTTCTTGGTACCTTCCTGAGCACGTGCAGGAAGGTTTATTTTTTTCAAAGGGGGGAGCTTTCTTTAACCCAGCAGAATCAGAGCACAGCTGCTGGAGGGGAAAGATAACTTTTTTTACAGGAGACACCTAGAGGAGGAGAGAGACACTGACCAATGCTGGGGGAGGGGAGGAAGAGAGAGACATCGTCCGACACCTGGGGGGGAAAGAGGGGCGAGATACCGTCTGATGCTTGGGTCACGTAAAAATGTCCTCAGCCGAAAAGGGGTCAAAAGTGGAAAAAAAGTTTAAGAAGGCCTGATCTGGTAGAGCCCGGGACAAACTCAGGATAGCCCAATATGGGAGTCATTGGTCATGGGAAATAAGAAACCCCACTTAGTGCATAATAATTTCGGACTGTTAGGATAGTGGGCCCAGCCAAGGGGTGGTAAAGTAAGGTTGATAAGAAACACGAGTCCACCCAGGGTGCTCCATTCAGCGCTACGCACTCCTGTTCTATATAAATCCACACCCTGCACCAGTCAATGACCCTTGCCAGGTGAGTTGCCATATAATAAAGCTCTGGATCAGGCAACCCAATGCCTCCCCGCAGCTTAGGTCATAACAGAATATCTCTTTTATATCTGACCAATTTGCCTTGCCAAATAAATTTCATAAAGGGCGATCAAATGTTGCATTGAAAATTTCTAGGTATATGTATCAGCAAGAATTGGAAAAGGTATAGTAGATAGGGCATCACATTGGACATTACATCGTCCAAACCAAGAGAGTGCTAAAGTCCTCCACTTTTGCAGGTCGGAGCAAAGTGAACGTTGAAATGGTAGAATGTTCATTTTGAAGATTTTAGAGAGGTCTGCTGGAATAAATGTACTGAGGTAATGGTTGGCTTGGGGTGCTCAACGAAAGGAAAAATTAGGTTTAATTACATGAAGAAGGGTAGCTGGCAACGAGATTTAACATTTCCGACTTCTGAAGATTGACTTTGAAATTCGAAAGGGAGCCATAAGCCTATAGTTCTTTCACAAGACTGGTAGTGATGTATGGGGGTTGGTGATATAAAAAAAAAAAGGTCACCAGCAAATGCTGCTATTTTGTGTTGTCTCCTTCCCACCTGGAGCCCTGTGATATCAGGGTTATTATGAACATGATGAAGGAATGGTTCAAGCGTAAGAATAAAGATCAATGGGGAGAGGGGGCTTCCTGGCGTGTGCCATTAGTAATAGAAAAGGGGCAATAATTGTGGTCATTAAGCCTGACTGTTGCAGAAGGCGAAGAATATAATGCCCCAATCCATGTCAGAACCTGTTTCAGCATTCAAATATTCGACAGTGTCCTACCCAAGAAGTCCCATGATACTCAATGGGAAACGTCGGCGTTGCCCTCCAGGTTGGAACGCATGACGCCGATTTCATTACAGATAGTCTGTCAAAAGCTTTTTCAGCATTTGTGGACAAGAGCATCATGGGAATTCCTGTTGTCTTGGCTCTATATATCAGGTCAATAGTGCGGACAGTATTGTCCCTTGTTTCTCGGTATTGGATAAAGCCGGTTTGGTCCAGGTGAACAATATGTTGCAACACCGGACTTGGACATAAAGCCAGAATTTTTGCAAATAGTGTAACTAATAATAAAAATAGTTTCACTATTCAGTAGAGATATTGGCCTGTAGTTGGCACAGTGTAACAGGTCTTTTTCGGGCTTTGGGATTACTGAGATGAAAGTTGAAAGGATTTCTGGGGGAAGAGAGAGTCCTTGGGTAAGAGCATTGAAAGCCTCTAGAAAATGAGGAGTCAATTGTGGAAGAAATGTTTTGTAATAAGAGGCTGGCAGGCCATCTGGCCCTGGGATTTCCCCACATGGGGTATCTGACAGTGCTTTGGAAAGTTCTTCTGAAGTCAGAGGGGAAGAAAGGGCTTCCCGTTCCTCGGCCGTCGGAGAAGGGATTCCTGAAGCTTCTAAATAAGTATCGATAGTGGCTTTCTGCAGTTCTTGTCATTGTCTGCATTTGGGGGTGCATGTTATATAATGACAAGTTGGAAAGAGCGGAACGTGCCCACATATCTGAGAAGGTATAAAGTTTCCCGCCCGAGGGGGAGGAGATAGTAGGGATACAAGTCTGTGAACTTTGCATTCTGAGTGCATTTGCTATGGATCTGCTGCTTTTATTGCCATATTCATATTCATAAAAGCTACGTCAGTTTTCACATAATGATACATTTAGCCTCGTATAAAGAATAGGACCTGCAATAAGGTTTGCAAATTGTATCCATTCTGAAATTAGTCTCTTCTATAAATGCTATTTGTGCCTTTTGCCTCCTTTAATCCCCAAGGAGCATGAAGCGCTTTTCTGGCATATTGAGACCCCACACATTCCAAGAGACTATATTAAGAGCCATAGCAGGTGCTAGCTCAGGGAAATGATTGGCAAGGGGAGAAGCGAGAGGAGAGGAAGAGGGAAAAGGAAAACGAGGGGAAAGAAAAAAAGCAGAAAAGTGAGTGTGAATGAGAACGAGTCACATAAGAGAAAGTTAAAACATTGCAGTGGAAGAGAAAAAGAGCAAGAAGAGCAATCAGAAGGGGAGAACCAAGTCTCTAATCAAAATCTCTTCAACTACCAGGGTGAAGAATCAACTTAAATGGGGTGCGGGAAGACACTTCAGAGCTCCATACTCGGGCCAACAGAGAACAACTATAAAATAAGTTAAAACAACAACAATGGAAACAGGCAATTTAATAACCGACAGCTGTAAGGGAGACAAGAAAACTGTCTCTGCCCGAAGCCCCTGTACCCGCTAGAGAGACTAAAAAGGCACAAAAAAGGAAGACGAGCCAATACACACAGCTGTGAACAAGATGTAAAGAAGGCAAACTTAACAGCCTAGTAAACTAGGAAATTGGTATCCATATGGAAAGGATGTTTAGACCGAGTTATATATCCAGACACGTTAGACCCAGCCATAGACTCCTAAATAAAAACCCAAGTCAACAGTAACCATGGGAGCAGCCAATAGCAATCAAATACTATGGATATCTAAATAAAGCAATCCAGAGGTGTTCGAAGCCTTTTAAAAAGGTGAGTGCAGATATCAACAGATATATTGTATATTCGATAGTCAAAAATTTTCTAGGGGAGTAGAGCACCTCACCAACAACATATACAACAGAACTGGACAAAGACGACAGGAACTGGTGTTCCAGGAACCACAAAGCAAAAACTGTGTGCTTGCCATATTACGCAGAAGTGGCTCTGGAGCAGAAGTCACCCTTAGGTCTCAGGATCCTGAGGAGGGGAAGCGAATTGTGGAGGCTGCCTTTTGGATTTCCTGTTGCGTCTTGTTCTATTTCCACAAGAAGAAGGAGGTGCAGCAGAATCTGAGGAGTCCACAAGCCAATCAGGAATGGAGACAGTTGACAAATCCGCAAAGGCGAAAAGATCCGATAGTTTGTAATGTTAAAAGAAAGAGTAAAGAAAAGAGTTGCCACTGCGGACAATCAAGTGAAAGTGGTGTCCCCATTTGTACGTGAGCCCACGGTCCCTCAGAGAGTCCAGCAAGGGCTTCATAATGACCCGAATCTGTAGGGTTTTACAGGATACATCTGGGTAAAGTTAAGGCACCATCAAACTCAAATGGACCCTTCCTCCATGCGAGAGACAGGCAGACTGCGACAGGTTCAGCACTAAATGTGGGCAGAACATGCAGGAGACGATGTAATGAAAAATCTACCAGCGGCAGAGTAAAGAGTGTGTTGCGGAGGCCCTTGTTCACTGTCCTAGGAGTCAGAGGACTGCGGCCCGGGAGCTTAGTTAGCATGCGGCTTCACTCATCCATACCAAGGCCACGCCCCCCCCCCCTTTTCCCAACTGATTCTTTGACACTTGCTCACTTTATCCTCTGCCTGGTCTGCTTAATTTGGTCATTGTTCAGTCACGATAATCTAGTGCAACACAGATATGTCAAATACAATAAATATGTCCAAGAAGAAACCGTTGTAGGTGAAGCCATCCTGCCCAACCTGTGACCGGGATCTTTACAACTACATTTGTATCTAAACCTACAATATCCATTATGCTGTACTTATTTATTTTCCAGTTTCTAAATATTTGTAAGCTATGAGCACTTTCTTGCTATAAATACACAGCAAGAACAAACCCATCATTCATAATCGTTGAAAGAATTGTACTGCCTAACCAGGTTAGAACTGACAGATTCTTCTTTGTTTATGATTGCTATAACTGTTGGAAATGCAACAACATATGCTAATATGCACTGACTAATTATGTCTTTTGAGCATTAGATGGCGTTGTTGTGCAATTTCAGACTCTATGCTTATGCAGGTTTACGATTTATATTTTTTCTGTTTGATGCTGTAATCCTGTATACATGTATGCAACACTCTAAAGGTGCCCATACACCTGCTGATTATCGTACGATAATCGCGGGTGATCCCGCGATCGTACGATAATCGGCAGGTGTATGGAAGGCGTGCAACCGTTTCTACTGTACAGTCGCACGTCTTTCGTCTTCCGAGCACGCTGGAAAACCTGCTGAAAATTGTATGATTTTCGGCGGGTTAGTGGCGTGCTTGGAAGACAAATGCCGAACGGGCCGGTGTGCGCAAGCACACACTGCCCGCTCACCATTGGAATCATCGGAAGCCCTCCGCTCAGCGGGGTGGGCTTGCGATGATTGCAAGTACAATCTGCCTGTCCAAGATGGGCAGATCATACGAGATTTTAATTACCTTACAACCATCGCACAACACAATAGTCGTGCGATGGTTGTAAGGTGTATGGCCAGCTTTAGAAGCAAGTAAAACTTAATTCATCAACTATCCAAATAAAGAGGGCATATGGCAAGCTCAGAGGGTCAAAACAGCTCAAAATAAAATTATTAATTTAATCAAGAGTAAATGTTTGCCTGCCGCTCCTTGTCTAAGGCTTGTAAAACTCCCAAAACTCCCATATAGCAACAAAGCCCTCTCAATAGTGGAGATACCTCAGACAAAGAGCCAACACATTCATAATGAAAAAAAAAATCCCCTTTAATTATATAGGTGTATTAAGACATACATCCACAATAATCTAGTCTCCATATTGCAACACCCCATCCAGAATAGTTTAAAATATTTAAATACGGGATACCGTATCAAAACTTTGATGAAAACTCTTTGTTGTAATATCGAGTAAAAGCAAACGAGTCCACATGTGACTCAAGCCAGTCCAAAGCTAACAGCTTATATCAAGATGTATCAGGAGAAAGACTTTTTCATTTGTAACGCCATCATGTAATAAATATTCATGTATCCCCTTAGTATCTTTTTTTTTTTTTCTTTCTCCTGAAGATGGCTAAATAATACTCAAACTCTTTGTGTAACAAAACTCGAACTGCTTTACTCCATATATGCAGAGCTCTTGCTGGAAACATTGTAGTGATAAGGCGTTCCTGCATAGTCATATAGTACATCAGATGAATATCCATTTTTCTCCCAGCCAATATAGTTCTATACTACACACTGCAGTGGGTTAAACAATATGAAGCGCATATAAACAGTGGCTTTATATCTCAACCACCACTTGCAAGCATATGGTAGGAGTGAAAAGGAGTAAATGATACTGGAATCATCTTTTACTCACGTCAGGCAAGCACTTTCACAGTTGTTGTTGTTGTTGTTGTTGTTGTTAGCTTCAAATGGGTAATAGCGCTGGGGAGTCACAGCTTATGGAACAAAAGTCCAGATTTTCCATAAAAACATGATGCTGTTTATACGTGGATATTTACGATGGATACATTCACTCTTTGCTATGTGAATAGTGGAATGTAAAAATATAGCATCACTTGTTAATTTCGTATCAGTTCCAGCAAACACAGCCGCAAGCCTAGTTATATCAGATCTAAGTCAGTGCAAGCTTGTTCCCTCCCAACAAGGGACTTCCTCAGAGGGGGCGGAACATTTCTTATCTCACTACCTGAACCTTCCTATATACACCTCACCATCATTCAAACTGATCACAAACGTGTGTTCCAATTATTCAGCAAGTGAGTGCACTTGCCTTTTCTATTCAGGGAATCAATCCCCATACTCACAGTCACATATCCAGATTAGGTCAGCAGGTGTTTGGATCAGTGAGGTGTAGCAGTAAGGCATGGGTGTCTTAATAAAAACACAGAATTCCCCAAAAATGTGAAAAAATAATAAATCCAGAAACAATAAATCTTATAATTAAATCATTTAAACCTCTATAATAAATCTAATTGTACATACCAATTTATTAATTTGCTTTGAGGACTACGCATGTCACAAAGCACTGCAAACTGCAGCCAATTTGGTGCATGCGTGTAACTCATCTCTCCATTAAACCATCAAAACCATATGACAAATAAAAATTGTAAATATAATAAATAATATTCATGCAAATCAAATATCAAAAAAGAAATACAAATCGGCATCATGAAAATGACCTTTTGAACATAGAGTGGGATCAGATCATTCCAAAAAGCAAGAACAATTCAAGGAGCCATTTATCCCTGGTTTTTCATAGGTTTTTAGCTCATGTATCCATTTACACTC
Organism: Nanorana parkeri; assembly: GCF_000935625.1. Taxonomy (NCBI): domain Eukaryota; kingdom Metazoa; phylum Chordata; class Amphibia; order Anura; family Dicroglossidae; genus Nanorana; species Nanorana parkeri. The sequence continues at coordinate 975,056 of NW_017306630.1, forward strand.
CCTCTGAAACAGTGTTCTATTAAAATCACTGCCTCTCCTATTTTCATGTATTTGATCTCAGTGCTTCATCTAAACACATAACTAGTGATGGGCTCGGGCGTGTTCGCAGCTCCAATCTGGAAATGCTCTGTGCGTGTTCGCAGCTGCAGAGATCGGGAAATGCTCTGTGTCCCAGCGTGAAGGATAGAAAGTGAGAACCGGCCAAGCGCTGCCGGAGGAGAGCGCTGTGTGCACCAGGGCCCTTTGTTCCTTAGGTCCGCCACTGTGTACAACATAGCTTATAGAATGCAGAGATCAGAAGTGGAAAATAAAGCACAATATACAGAGTGCAAGGGTCAGGAGCATGTAGTGTAGTCTCACCTGCTGGCCAGTTGAAGGCAAAAATGGCTTGGTATCGGCAGTCAGTGGGAGAAAAAAATGCACCTTGGTGGGTAAAAATGACTGTGGTCAGTGGGTGAAAGAATACCCCATTGTCAATGAAAGAAAGAATCCCCGCTTTCCCAGCATATGCATCAGTGGGAGGAAGAATCCCCCCTCCTAAGACACTTGTGGTGCAAGGATTTATTACAAAAAATAAATGGAAAAAAAGAAGGTATAGGGGTACATAGCTAAAATAAGCTTCATTATATCACAGAATAAATGAACTTAAGTAGAACTCATTCTCAAAAAAAATATTCCATGTTAATTAATAAAATGGACAATGTTGTCAACTGACATGGCACAACACCACAGTCCTGCCTATACTTAGTGAATCCTAAATATTTCAAGAATAGTCCTCCAGGAACAAGCATGCTCAAAATGACTAACGATTCTAAACCGGAACTATAATTCAGATGGATGCAAACAATAGTCAAACAAGCCACAGAATTCCAGCTGGTACACCGCCCAGTTATATAAATAACTGCACACAGTAGATGCTTTTTTTGTTTCCTTCATCGTTATGCATGGTATTATAAGTAATGTGGTTCAGTAGTAATCATGCTTAAAACCTGAACAGTGTTTTCTACTCCTCTACTGTAATTCTTGCATTCCTGTGTGCAGGCATTATAAACACAAGTACTGTATTCCGCAGTGGTGCTTTTAATGTGAAGCAAATGCATATAGGGATAATTCTGTGGTTAAAGCACACTTCCATCTTTCGTTCAACCTGCAGGCTGAAGAAAATATAACGGATTCCTCCGTCAATGCTTACGAGCGCGGATGGAGGAATCCCCCGCTGTTTTGCATTATATTTTGTCAGCGTCTGGCAAGTTCCGTTCTGCTAAAGATTTTCCAACCTGTTCCTTCATCTGATTGAGGGATGCCGGGCAGAAAGGTGCCAACAAGGGGACCCACTGGGCGAAAAAGGCCGCAAACAGGTCACGTACCTCAGTGGCTGCAGATTGTTCTGAGTCCAGGAAGACAGGCGGGATCGAAGGGTCCAGGGGGGTGGAGGAGGGCTCCTGGGTCCCAGAGGGGTGGAGAGGCAGCGGGGGATCCTGTGGTCTCGTCCCCGCGGTGCGTGCGGAGGAACGGAGGCTTGAGGCTGGCGTCTGCGGCTGTAGGGGATCCGGTCCCGTCTTCCGTGGCTGGGCGACCTTCGGCGCCATATTGCGGCTCCACGTGTCTGCGGCTGCGTCCGGATGCCTCGTAAAGTAGGAGGCGATGTCCCGGGTAGAGGATGAAACAGGGCCGCCGGGTGAGACTTTGTCGTCGGGCATAGGGGGTCAAAAATCCGTTCGCTGTGCTGAAAAGTCAGTTTTAGGGAGCCCCGGTGTAGCAGAGCTCGCGGCTGCACGTCTTCACACCACCATGGTTGGCCACGCCCCCCCACTGGGCGAATTTTGGCTGGTAGATCAAGAACTGAACAAAATTTGCACATTATATAGACTACTTAAAGCCGCATATACACGGTTCCTGTGGCTCAACAACAAAAAATGGAATAGATTCCTCCATCCATGCTAAACCCTGGCCACTGCCAGAACACCTGTTCAGCCAAAGATTTTCCGAACTGCTCCTTCGATCTGCTGATTGAGGGATGCCGGACAGAAAGGTTCCGACAGTCTATATATATCCTACTCGTATATCCTACTTAAGGCACTAGCACAGATCCACCTTGGCTATAAATACTGTCTCCTAAATGCACAGAAGTCTGCTTTAGTATGCCAGGAGTATAAATTATGGGGCTAGCAAATCAATGTCAGCCCTCAGCCACATAGAGCAAAGTAAACTGTCCACAGCCGACCATCAAGGAAGCTGATAAACACAGCTGAATGAAACAGTCATTAAAGGGATTTCCTGCTTACAAATTAGTACATTACTGCTTCAATTGCTGTAGTAAACCAGGTGCATTCTCACTGCTATCTCAACTGGCATGCGTTGCTACCACATGAGTCATCAAAGACCCAGAAGCGAGGCCTGCAGTTTCCCTGCATGCAAATGGGTAGAGTCAGACGATCATCTGCTGGTGCAAGAGGTCACAATCCTGGACACTACTGGGAACAGCATGAGAGATTGGTCAGACTTTATGAAGAGTTCCGACTCTCAGCTGCAGGACATCGGGATTTTGATGAAATCCCGCAACAGTAGAGCAGAATCCAGTGCATATTACAGTCGAGGGTGTAATGTCGATGTAAAGTTGTTGATTCAATTTGTATAGAAGTACCAGTGTCCCAGTTATATGCAAAACATAAAGAGAAGAATAGGGGACTTTGAAAGTACCAGAGGGGACTTGTAAAATACATACAATACAATAAAAATGAATTACTTTTATTTTAACAATCATAAATTTATGTTGAATTGAGCACAGCCACAACAAGGTTTACACATAATAAGACAGCTTAAAACAATACATCACCTTGCTCATTACCCAATGTTGACTGTCTAATATTCTAAATGATAGTACAAAACACTCTACAATATAATTACAACACTAATGGAGGATAAAGTGAATACGTGTTTTGTTGAAATATTTCCAACTCCTTCAGGAGTGGGTAATCTAAAGTACTGTAAAAAAAAACAAAAAAACCCACAATCAGTATATACACAATATATCAATCATATTTACAAAATCCAAAAATAAAAAATATGTCTTTGCAGGGGGTATTATATGTAGTTACAAACAAAATAAAAACCATTCATATGCAAAACCCCAATCAGAGCACCTCACCCGGGCAGATGAAGGCACGGGTCAGCAAACACTGAGCTATCCCAAGTCAGGAATCCATCACCAGAGCATAGGCAGATGTTGTTTTGAAATGGAACCAGCAGGCCCAGGTAAAGTTATATTGAGAAAGCCTGTCCTGGGCTATACTGTATGTTTCAATTCCTCCATTTCAGCTATGCGTGTAATTTTTAGAAACCAATCATTCATTGAAGTCCGGGAAGTCAACTTCCACTGAATTGGGATTGCTGCATTTAAAATGTGAAAGAGCAATGTTTTTTGTACTTATGTACACTACCTTACCCCATCATATATTTAGTAATATTGTATTTTTACATTTCACATGTCTCAATATTAGTAAGGGATGCAGAAAAGAGTCCAACACATTTTGGAACAAGCAAACTTCCTGAAAGAAAATATACTAAGAACATTCATTTTTGCCTATATTCACAGTAAACAAATGTTCATGTTGATTCATAGGGCAAACGGTTCTGCAAATTGTTTATAAATAGACTAGGGTTGCCACCTTTTCTTCAATGAAATCCGAATACTCTAGCATTGTGCTGCAATTATTTGGGGGGAAGAATATACAGGAGAGAGCAAGGGGAGACAGACAGGAGAGAGAGTGAGTAGAGACAGCCAGGAGAGAGAGCAAGCAGAGACAGCCAGGAGAGAAAGCCAGGGGAGAGATAGCCAGAAGAGAGAGCAAGGAGAGCCAGCCAGGGGAGAGAGAGCGAGGAAAGACAGCCAGGGGAGAGAGAGCAAGGAGAGAAAGCCAGGAGGAGAGAGTAAGGAGAGAGAGTCAGGAGAGAGAGCTAGGAGAAAGAGAGGGGAAAGACAGCCGGGAGAAAGAAATAGTAGAGACAGCCACTGAAGAACTTGGTAAATGGGCCAAAGTTGAAACTCTCTGTCACAATTTCAGCCATGAGAACATGTTGGGGGGGGGGGGGGGGGGGGGGGGGGGGGAGAAGAAAAA
>NW_017306630.1:980122-1020139 GCF_000935625.1 Nanorana parkeri
GGAGAGAGAGAGGGAAAGAGAAAACAAACCAACACCTCGCAGCCCTCATGCATACTTAGAGATGAGGAGGCCTTCTGCAGCTGAGAAAAACAGGAGGTGGGGAGGGGGGAGGGGTCTTCCAATGGGAAATCAGCTATGTGCCCTGTGGATATGAGGTGATAGTCATCTATACTGTACTGTATAATAACCTATTTCCTGGAATATGGTGCATACAAGCAGGAAGATTCTGTGAGTATTATGAGTAAAAAAGAAAAATCAGTTTTGAAAACTAGCAGATCACCTTGGATACAGTAATAGGACACATCTTAATGTCCTTGTCACTACGAAGCAGCCGAGAAGATGTACTTGAGTTTGTTGAAGAGCTTGCAGAGATACCTCTATTCGTGCCTCTGGGGGCATTGTGTCTTGCTGAGCATATTCCCCCAGGCAAGAAAAGGGTTAATGCTCTGCTATATTTGCTTGCATCAGCTTTTTAGTGTTGTCAGCGAATCCTCATTGTACTTAGGCATGTTCACTGCTTTCACTCCGATAGTTATTTCCGTGATGTGCACTAAAACAGAACAATACATTATAATAGCTTAATGAACCCACTGCAGGCTTTCTGCTACAAATTGTGACATTTTTAATGGTTGTACATGTCAGCCCCAATTTATTTGACAGATTGTAACATCTAAACCGATATAAGGAGAAAACATACCAGGCTGGGTTTGGGTGTAAGGGGGAGTGGAAGATGAGAAAGTACACATTAGATATGTGCAATTCGTTTCGTTCAAAATTGAAATTCAGACAAATCTGGAAATTTGGACATTCGGATGCATCCAAATTTACATCAAAGGACATTGTTGTGGGATTTATTTTCTTTAATAAAAGACTTATTTATTCACAAAGAGGGAGGAGTGGCTTCTGGGTGCCCACTTTATGAAAGGGGGCACGCAGATTCCTACAAGCCCCCTTGCCCGCAGACCCCACAACCTTTGGCCAGGGTTGTGGGGAATAGGCCCTTGCCTCATTGACATGGGGACAAGATGCTTTGCCAGGGGGGAACTTTTTTGTTTTTTTGTGTTTGGGGTCCCCCCTAAAATTCCTAGCAGACTTAAAGGGTCCCGTATGAATTGGTGAAGGGGCCCCCCACGCTTTTTTTAATTCTTTCTGTGGACTTTCAAAAGTTAAAACATGTCACTTTTTTAATGACACTTTTCTGCAAACATTTTGGTTTGTAAATATCTTTTAACGCATACGAAATTAACAAAAATGTTGTATTCTGACGAATCTGAATACCGAAACAATTGACTTTCAGAAACGAATCCCGAAAAATAACAGAAACTCCGAAACAATTGTTTGGCCGGTGCACATGTCTAGTACACATAACTCTGCTTTCCTGATCCTCCTGATGAAACCCTTTTGGTATCAGAAGTCTCCCAACAAAATAAAATGGCCCTTAAATCTAGTCAACTGTAGACTTAAACTGGCTGAGTCTCTAAAGTCACTCTGGTCACGTAGGAGATCAGATGGTATAACTACACTCGTGAGCACACCTAACACAATTCTTTCTGTGACCTGGACCTCCTATCTGTTTCTTGGGGGAACAAATTGGACATCATTTCACCATTTTTAACATTAACCCCTTCATGACTAAGCTTGTTTTTAGTTTCTGTTCGTAAATGACTGACACACTTTTGACATTTTTGCTGTGTGATTCTTCCACGTCAGTAATATACTTTCTTACAAAGTGCACCCACACATATTATATGTTGTTTTTTAGAGGACAGATAGGGCTACATATTTATATCACATATGTGTGTCTAACGCCTCACTTAGGACAAATAAAATATAAAAAAAGAGAAAAAAAACGTTAAAAAAACACTTTTTTCCCAGTTTTGATTTGTATTATTTTTTTTACAACACCAGCACAGCTAAAAAAAATGCAATAAATACATTCATTTATTTGTCCCTTATTTTATTTTTTTTACACATTTTTTTTTTTTACACTTTTCACAATTTTTTTTTTACACTTTTCACTTTTTTTTAAACTTAAAAATTGTATTTTATTTATTTCATTATATCAAACAGTCATTGTGAATTAATCTCACTGTTACTGCTTGATAAATTAATAAATTTTTGGTTATTATCAGGCTGCTTCAAACTTCAGAACAGCCGATAATAAGTTAGTGACACTGATCCTGAAGCAGTTCAGGATTCAGCTGTCACTAAAGGTTTTCTGATTGTTGCAACAACGATCAGCAAACAAACATTCTTCTTCCAGGAATAGATACATTATAGGAATAGACACATTATGTATCTATTCATGAAAGAAAAAAAGAAAAAAAAGCCAGTATAGCTTGAGAGAGATATCTCTCTCGATCTATACGAGCTGTCAGAATGCCGGCAAAAGCCGGCATGTGTGTCCCTCTGCTTTGACTCTCAGACACTCGATATTAAGGTATCGGGTGTCTGAAAAAGGGTAACCCTTTCATTAATGAATGCCTCTGTAGTAAGGGCATACATTAATGAATGTTAAAAGCTGATTCTCAGCGTGTCCCTTGGTGGCTGGACGTACAGTGTACGTCTCCCGTCACGAAGGGGTTAAATACTAAAAGTCCTGCCTAAGAGCTGACATCACCGTGTGCTATCACCTCTATTAACCACAGCTGTCTCTTATGTGCATCTCTCTAATTTATTTTCACTTACTTAATATGGGCTTATCTTACTTCTGGCCTAAAACCTTCAGACAGGAAGGCAGTGCTTATCCAAGAAATCAATGAAAGTAAACTTTTGGTAACAAAGAAAAAGAAGGGTTTTCTGGCTAAAAATGATTAATATAAAAAATGGAACCCCCATCCTTCTTGGTCAAAGGTTTCCTTGGTCTCCTAGATTTAGTTTGGAATATTGAAGTCATCAGACTTCCTAACCCTTAGTCTTTTTTTTTTTAATGCCCGTGGTGCGTGCAAAACTAAACACCATAGTAAAGAAAAAAATCCATACAAAACACACACAAAAAAGTGCACTAGGGTGCGTCAAATAATCCATCTCCCTAAAAGATAGGGTCCTTCCCCGACCCCCCAGGGCGCAAGGCTCCTGACAGGGGCAAGGCACTCTCGTCCACCTGTCCGAAACCAGGCGGACCCATTCCTCATGGCCAGCCGAAGCCGGCCACCGAGTACTAGGTTGGGGGGCTCTATCTCGAGGAGAGACCTCTGGTTCAGGAGGGGAAGGAACCTGTTGGACACACATCCACCTAGACATCATGGTAGGCCCAAAGACCCACACCTTCCATCCTGTGGGAGTAAGAACATGCATAAATAGTGAAGTGACAAGTGAAGAAAAATAAATAAGTGCCAAAGTGCAAGGCTGTGGCTAGGCACCCCTGGGTCACCACTCGCAGGGGGCATTTGAACACCACAGGCTTTGTGCCTGCCCTGCCCACGGCCAGACCAGGTAGTTCCATTCCTATCAGGAGGCACTGGGCCCTGCCAGATTCCAGACACTAGGGAAGTACTCCCAACCCCACTCTTACATGAGTGGACGTTACTTTTGGTTTCCTTCTCACGGCCAGGACCTTTTAGGACCCCCATCATCTCAGGCAGGGTACCTCCTGAACATTGATAAGAACAGATCGCTTCTACGGCCCGGTGAAGGGGTCCCCGCCAGACAACCCTGCCATGCTTACCGGGTTCCGTTTGCCCCCCCTACGGGCCCGGGACCGGCTTCTCTGGTGTCGGTGGGGAGCTGGGGAGGAGATGGACGAACCTCCATTCGTCGATCCCCTCCCCGTTCTATGGGACCGGGAGTGATGCAGATTGCATCACTTCCGGTCCCATAGCTGTCAGTCCTGGGCTCCTGATCTCAATATCATCAAGTTTGTCTGGGATTACATGAAGAGACAGAAGGATTTGAGGCAGCCGACATCCACAGACGATCTATGGTATCCTTTCCAAAATTGTATACTTTCCATTTTGTTAATTGATAAAAATAAACCATTAACACTTTAATTTCTGAAAGCATTCTTACTTTAAAGCATTTTTTCACACCTGCCAAAATGTTTTGCACAGTACTGTATGTCCTCAATTACTTACAAACACTCAATAATCAGCTGATCATTGTGCGCTAATAACTGCTCTCCATCCTGACTCCTCTGGCTGTCACAGGAGGTTGAGGGGGCGGTGTGGGGAGGAGACCTCGGTCTCCTGTGACACGGCTGACAGCTGACTCCTCCCCCACATCGCCACCTCAGCCTCCTTTGACAGCTGTCTCCTCATTGCTCTCCATCCTGAGTCTCTGCCTGTCACAGGAGGCCAAGTGGGGCAGTACGGTGGAGAGCTCGGCCTCCTGTGACACAGACCACTAACTGTGCTCTCCTCCCCCGCCCCGCTCGGCCTCCTGAAGGTTTCTCTTCTCCCCGCTGGATGCTGCTCTGTGTCAGAGTTTTTTTGTTCACATCAGGATCCAAAGTACGTTGTCTTTCCTTGATGTGCGCTGGAGCATTGCACTCCACATACAGTAGAAGCATGTTTAATTTTACCCAGTACAAACCAATGCAATGCATTTTTGCTTGTTATTGGGTTGGGCCTGCAGCCCATTGCTTTTTTTTATAACAAGTAAGAAATATAAAGTAATATCCAATGTTTCAAGACCTCAGAGGGTCTCCTTGGCTCTACCATTCCACCTGCACTCTAAAAAATGAAACAATTATGGATTTTGCTGGGTATCAGTCATTTTTTTTGATTAACATATACAGGTATGCCGCACATAAAAATGTGTTGTGTTCAGGCTATCCATTAATTCTGAATGAGCCACCAGTGCACCTTAAAAGAAAGGTCCTTTCTTTTTTAACACACTGTTCCATCACTATTTTTAACACACTGCTACCATCGGTGCTTTGCGTGCACTGCATAGCAAGTGCATTCTGGGGAATTTGCAAGGTTTGGTGAATGGAACTACAACATACAGCTGATCCGAGTGATTACCATGCATCACATTTTACCATTTGTTCACACAGCACATAGATGTTAAAAGAGTTCTGCAGTTACAGCATATACTATCCTGTTAAACATCCGCATTGTAATATGAATACATAATATAATTGTTTTGATAATGCAATCAAAGCTGAATTGAAAACATTCCTGTGATGTAGTGAGTGCTGACTTACGTCTGTCCATCACTTTCAACAACTTCCTGGATTTCCAGTGTGCTTTGTGTCTCTTTCCCTGCTGCTTGATGTGATGCAATCTCTATTTCTCAAGATTACATAGTCCATCGTGCATTGCTTTGTGCAAGCAAATATAACTTTGCATTTTCAGACGTTGAGTTGTAGTTCAGAAGTCAGGCTCCATGTGAGTTGTGACACTGAGTTGTGACACTGGCACAAATTCCCAAGGCTGAGTGAAATTGTGTCACTTGCACTGCAAGCGTGGCGGAGTGCCCCTTTATTCAAATTCAGGTGCAAGTCCCTTTAACACAACTTCCCACAATCCAATGGGCTCCCAGCTTTCCCTGAGCTCTTGGGCACGTTTAGGGGATATAAATGCCAGCCTTCCCGCCTTCCTGTGCTCAGAGAGACCTTGTCTGATGGGACAGCAGTGACTGGGCAAGTGAGCTGTCACCGTGTGCTGGGTCCTCCCTGTTTAAGTCTGGTGTGCGGGCCACCAGCAGTGAGCACAAGAGCACACAGCATCTGTCTAAGCCCCAGTCACTGGAGAGGACTCTGTTGCAGTTCGTTTGGAGAAGCTGTCCATGCAGTGGGGTGGCCCTATCTACAGCAATCAGAACCTCCTGACCGAAGCCATCAGCAGCAGTGCCAGTGTGAAGCCCGTGCCAGCAGGAGATCCACTCAGCTAACAGTCTGCTAAATGAATGTTTCATATCCTGGACACATGAGATTCTTCATCTCCTTTTTCTCTTAATAAGCTGAACTGAACTCAGAAACCCCGCTGCCATCTAGTGGCCATTTGCAAAACTGCTCCATATTTTTTCATATGTTCTCCTAAGCCTGTTTTCCTTACTGTTGATATTAATGTTATGTACTGCACTTCCCTGTTCATTTGCCCTGTGCAATTTATGTTGATTTTCATTGTTTAGTAAAGTAGAAATTGCACATCACCGCTGGCCTAATCATTTGGCTAAAACCGCTACACAACACAAGTACATCCTATGGGTATCTGCAATAAATATATCTATATCTATATATATATATATAGATATAGATAAATATATCTATATCTATCTATATATAGATAAATAAATATATCTATATCTATATATATATATATATACACATTTTAATATTGCTAGTGTAGGTGCCTAAAATCTGTCGTTATATTATTTCCTACAACCCCTTGATCGGACTGATAGTGGGAGAATATGCAATGGGAGCTAATTGTATGTGGGCTCATTTGCTTTGTACAGTGCTGTAACTCCATCATGTTTACCCTTCAGAACCTGGCCATTTTGATTTTCAAGTTCTAAAAAGTAACTCCACTTTTGATGATAATAAATTAAATTGCTATGTATATTGCAAGGATTTTAACAAACTTTGTTTCAGATTCCTATCTGTTCTGAAGAAAAAGCTATTTCACCATGTCCTTTGCATACTGATTCCTGAATGGGAGGGTTTGCATCGTTATGACCACCTTGAGCACAATCAGGGTTCTAATTAGGAAAGTTGCAATGTCCGCATCCCTTTAGAAGTAGTCAACCCTTAGGGTGAATCATAGTTGCAGGGGATGCCTAAAATTTTTCTTGTATATTAACGCAGACTTCTGGGAAAATTTGTGAGCCAATCACACAAGCAGGAAATGACATTTATGGGGGCACCAACTTTGTTAATAACATTAAAAGTAGACCTTTGACTAAAAATCACATCAGCAGGCATCTATGTATGCTGATATGAAATCATCTTACATTCATTAGTTAAACAAACATAGTTTTATTTTACTTACAATTTCTTTGTTTCTTCTTCCTGGTCCTCCTCCTTGGAAGGTTACATCAGCAGTGCATTTCTGGGAAATCTCATCTGTAATCTCACAAGATTTTAGGGAAAGGCATTTTCCTCCCCTGAGATAATGTGCATGATCACATGTCCTAGTCAAATGTCTAGTCACATGTGCCACAGTTCCAGCAAGTAAAGTGAGATATATTAATCTGTCCTTAGTAAAAATGGCCACTATGAGAAGAATGGGGAGGAAAAGAAAAAAAGGTATGTGAACAATAAAAAGCCTTCAATTATCTTGAACTATCTGTTTGTAGATTGCGATTACTAAACATTTTGAAAGGTGTGCTTGTTGTTATTTTGAAGATATGGGTAAAGTTCCTCTTTAAATTGCAAAAGAGCAATTTTATTTGCTATATTATTTCTTACTTCCCAAAAGACAGACATACGTTTAGATCCAAAATAATATACTGCACTTCTAATTTATGATCACCTGTGAACCAACATTTATAGATGAAAACTGTTTGCATCCCCATTTCACCAACTAAAGGCCATTTGCAGCTGGCTGATCCTATAATTTCTCGAATAAAGGACTGCCTGCCTTTTGACTTCTTCTGTGCATGCCCATCTCAGTGTATAATTACAGCATATGCTGCGATCAATGAAGGTATTCGTACTGTGCACCTAACATGCATGTTTTCGCTCACATGTGCATGTAGGTGAAGATGGCGTGCTTTTTTATTTATTTTATTAAACTTTAATTTGTATAACTTTTTCTTTTAAATTAACTATATTGCTATTACAAGGCTGATAAGACCCCTAATGTCACCTCTGCACTCTGTTCATGGTGATTGAGCAAAGACTGTACCCGATCAACTTCTTCCCAGGACAGAGTGGCCAGAGATTGACAGCTATGAACCTGGAAGTGCTCAGAGCTAAGTGCTTCTAGGTTCATACTACTCAGGGGAGATCAGTGATCAGGTATGTTCATTAATTTTACTATCCCTCTCCATCCTGACACCCACCACCATGGAGGTCCCAGGTACCCTGAAGGGACAGGTGAGTTCAGAGCCCATGGCAGAAGAGAAAGGTCCGCAGGGGGATCAACACCTTCACACAGAAAGTGATTGACCGGCTTTTCAGATCACTTCTACAAGGAAGCCAGCAGCCTGCAGAGAGCAGCAGAGGCATATCTACAAAAAATAGCACCTATGGCAAGCACTGAAATTGTGCCCCTTTCCAAAATCTGACACCCAAATTTTAGATAACTTTACCATAATATTAACTCAAAAATGCAAGTCAAACGAGTCCTCCTTTACATCAGAGTCCCTCTTTACATCAGAGTCTTCAGAGTCCCCAGAGCTTACCCTTACATCAGAGCCGTCAGAGTCCACAGAGTCCCCTTTTACATCATCAGGGCCCTCAGAGTCCCCAGAGTCCCCTTTTACATCAGAGTCCCCAGAGCTCCCCCTTACATCAGAGTCACCCCTTACATCAGGGTCCCTAGTGTCATTGGTGCGTTGGTTGGTTGCTAGGACGCCGGGCATTCCTAGCAACTAACCACCAGTGGCATCATTCAACCCGCTGTTATCATTCAACCCCCTGGTTGCTGGTGGTTGGTTGATAGGATGCCAGGCGGTCCTAGCAACTAACAGGCAGCAGTGGGGCTTGAATAATGACAGCAGCAGTCTGATGTCTCTGCTGTCTCCATGGTTTAGCAAACTTTTGCTGACCCATGGAGTAGCAGTCCCCCTTTCAGTGGCTCCCTGGGCACGTGCCATACCCTGGATACGCCCCTGGAGAAAAGGTAAACAAATTTCCAGCTGCTATAGCAGCCAGGAATTTGTGCACATGTTGGTGGAGGCAAAAGGGTTAAAAAAAACATAGACAAGCTGCCTGGAAAGCCACTTTGTGAGGTTTTTCTACCATTAATATACTTTACAGAAGGTATATAATATAGCATATTAATAGTTATAGTGTTAGCATGGCTAATAGTTATAATACGTATATTATAGCATTATAATATACTGTACATTATAACATTCATGGTTTTACACAATATGTTCTACAAGATACCCTGTAATAGTCTACTTTAAATAGCAGTGTTTCAGAGATGTCAACCTAAGAAGTTTTAATTTAATTAAGGGGCTGGAATTTTAAAGAATCTCACTTCACTGCATAAACACTCCAGTCCCCATACAATGATATCCCCATGCAGGCAGTTCTTAAAATAACCCATATTTCAGAAAGTGCAGGGCTCACCAAATCCCTATTTTTGATGATAGTCGGAGGAACATAAGCACCATTGGCTGTGTTAGTAGGAGGAAAATAAGCACCATTGTAGGTGTCAGTGGGAGAAAAATAACCCCCATTGTAGGTATCACTGGGAGGAAAATAAGCCCCATTGTGGGTGTTAGTATGAGATAAATAATTCCCATTGTCTGTGTCAGTGGGAGAAAAAAGCCCCATTTTCGCTATTAGTAGGAGGAAAATAAGCCCCATTGTTGGTGTCATTGGGAGGAAAATAAGATCCATTGTTTGCGTCAGTGCAAGGAGCATAAACCTACTGTCTGCAAAATAAGCCCCTTTGTCTATGTCAGTGTCAGGAAACAAAGCCCCATTGTTGATGTCAGTGGGAGGTAAATAACCCCTACATCGTTAGTGCCAAGGGGAGGAAAATTAGCCCCATTGTCAATGTTAGTAGGAGGAAAATTAGCACCATTATTGGAAAATGTAAGTCTCAATCATTACTGTAAGTGGGATATAATAAGTGCTCAGTATTGGTGTCAGTTGGAGTAAAGTGAATCCAAGCAGTGTACTGGAGTTAATTTGTTAACTGATCACATACTCTCTGCTCCATCAAGCCAGAACTTTGCTGTAATTGCCATGCAGGAGTTCATTCCAGCCGACACCGTACCAGTTTAGTAGCAATTTGCATTCCAGCACTCAGCACCCAAGACTGCAGGCGATTCAGTCAAGCTCTCAGGAGACCACCCTGAAATATTGAGTATTTCCTAAATTGCCCAAGTGACTTGACCGCTCTCATGATTCTTTCACAGTAGACTTTACAGTAATATTCCACATTACATATGTCAGAGATTTTTAATGGCCCCTATTCCCTCCTGCCCTGTATAGTTTCTGTCTTCTCTGTGACACAGTGATTCTGTGTATGTGACACATTAATTGACTTTTAGGGCACACTCACATATATGTACATTATGCAAGTAGTAGTTTGCAATGCCATTTTGTTTTACTTAGGCAAGGTTAAAGTGGAACTTGACCCACCATTTAAATGATTTTCCAAAAGAGTTTCTTTCAAGGCATGACAATTGTCAAGGTTTCCAGTGTGCTGAACCAAACTTTTAGGCCAGGCATTTTTTTCAAGGGGCCACATGAGAAACTGGGACTGTTGTGGGAGGACTAAATGAATAGGGCCTATTGGTTCGGCACTCCACAGCAGTCGCAGTTTTTCATATGATTAAAGCACGATACCGCACACCTCACTTACCGTGCGGAAGGTGTTTTGCATTGTCATTCATTTGAATGGAACTCCAAACGCACCTGCTGGCTGCAATGTGATGGACTGCACTGCAAAGCACGGTACTGGGACTGTTGTGGGAGGACTAAACGAATAGGGCCTATTGGTTCGGCCCTCCACAGCAGTCGCAGTTTTTCATATGATTAAAGCACGATACCGCACACCTCACTTACCGTGCGGAAGGTGTTTTGCATTGTCATTCATTTGAATGGCAAAAGCACCTGCTGGCCGCAATGTGATGGACTGCACTGCAAAAGCATGTGGAACGGCACATTTATACAGCACTGTTCAGCTGCAGTGTTGACATTGCAACAGGTGCTAGTGAAGGGGGGTAGAGAATCGCGGTAAAGCCGCATATCAATCGCCTGGTTTTACCCTTGCTGCCCATGTGAATTAGGCCAATGGATAAGTAGTTGGAGCCAGTGGGTTTAATTATCCACTGGCTTTTAACAAGCCTTGTGTTTCCTTCCAAAGAGCCCACAACATCCCGTTCACACGTGAATGTGTACAAAATTGCATGATTTTGTGTGTATTCATGGAACATATTAAAAGTGTGTGTCTTGCTTGCGGTGCCATAAGTATTAACGGCACCCCAAACACGGGAAGAAAAAGTGCATTCATGTGCATACAAAAACATACATCAAACTCACAGACTGAAGCCGTGCATAAGGTAGCCCATTGAAATGAGTGGGCTGCCCTATGCGAACACATGGCAAAACGCGAAAAAAATGTGCATGTTTACCTGAGCAGCAGGTGTGAATGGGGACTAAACAGAAAACATTTTACATTCTTTTTACTGACAGAGAGATGGAAAACTGTGAAATTGTTCTGTCTTATGACCGACCAGAAATAATAATTAACAGGGTGTGACTGATCAATCCGTGTTAAATAATCTTTATCATTACAGAGATATTCTGCAACTTTGAATTGCATCTTCATACTTTCATATAGACACGCAATGTCTCGATTCCTTGCATCTCCAACTTTCAAAATAGAGAGGGTGTGCAATCCATTACAATTAAATATCAAATTGAAGTTTTACCAGCAGGTAAAAGGCAGATAAAATCTGCAGGTAGTAGGTATTAGGACACTCACATATTTCCAGGTTTCTTGCTGAAGGGAGCACCCTGCTGTTCGTGCAGTTGTATGACAAGACATTTCATAAAAAAGAATTAGTATTTTGAATAATATATATATATGTGATTAAATTCATAAATACAGTAGTATCACTGTATTATTGAGGACACAGAGTCCTCAATCTCTTTTTCTGTGTCCCCTCTTATCAATGAACAGGAAGCCTCTACCAGTGTTCCTGTTCATTGATAACATGAGGACATGGTATGTTTAGTATAACTACAACTATGAATGAACAGGAGGTGATGTACAGTAGATCACTTCCCATTCATTCATAATTGAGGCTCTAGTACACATACCATGTCCTCAATTATCTACAAACACTCAGCGATCACTGATCGCTGAGTGTTTGTACCTCGCTCTCCTCTCTGACACGATGTCACAGGAGGCTGATCGAGCGATGTATGTGAGGAGAGCTCAGACTCCTGTGACAGCGCGGCCTGTCTCCGCCCACACACCACTCTGCCGGACTGTGATAGGAGGCTGAGCGGTGTGGGAGGAGACGCCGGCCGCTCACAGCGCTCTCGTCCCGCAGCGCTCGGCTGGCTATCACAGTTTCTATCCTCCCTGCTGGGACATAGAGCAGCGCCCAGCGGGGAGGAAAGAAAGCAGGGATGCGCCGATGTATCGGCCGAAAAATGGCACTTTCGGCATTATGCCAAAAGTGCCATTTTCGGCCGATATGTTTCGGCGGCCGAAACATATCGGTGCATGCCAAATTATAATCCTTGTATTATAATATAATAATCATATGTACTGTGCCTATAAAAAGTATTCAGCCCCTTTGAAAGTTTTTTATGTTATACTGTAGAGACGTAGTACAGTTAATATCTAAACCCAAGAACAAAAATGTAATATATTTCAGCTTACCATTCCTTACATGTGATGGCTGCATTTGTTTTCTATGGAGGGGCAGTGTTGTCACACTTTGACAGAACATGTATTAGGACTACAGAACACCTCCAATTCTCCTCATCTTCATAACATTAGGGGAGTGTTCTGAGCGGAACTGAGCAGAGATGATAATACTGCAAGAGAAAACACGAGAGAATACACACAACAGTACTAGATTTCTGGCAGTATCAACAGTTTTTTCTTCTTCACTTATTGAACAGATATAACAACACAATTTCAATGGTATATTTACTAGACTAAAACTTGGAGAGAAGTTCATTGTTAGGGTTTATATACACTCTAAAGCCCAACGCTAAGGCCTCATTCACATTGCCGTACAATATGCTGCGTATATGTGCGTACGCACGTATTGTCCCATATGCAGCATATGCAAATAAATGGCTCCATACACATAGCTGCGTATGGAGCCGTATATATGCATTGAGTAAACATGCGCAAAAAGAGAATGGACCCGAGATGAATCCGGGCAACGTATTTCTGTGTATTTTACACGCGTACGCGCATATACACATGTGTGTGAACATATGCACGTACTGTTCATTAATATTTCAATTACAAATTATGCATTATGGGAGTGCATATAGTGCACGCATATACGCGCGTACATACGCACATATACGCAATATACAATTTTGCTCTTGCGTTGTGTGTGCATGAGGCCTAAATACAATAAACGTACTAAATTTCATTGGTTTGTAGAAGCCCTTTGCTGGAAACTGGCCATTCTTCCTCAATCTCCCCTCAAATCTTCAGTGGACCTCCACGCACAGGTATACTGAAGATTGGGGGGAGAAGGAGAAAGATCTAATTATAGCAAGCCAGTTTGCGGCAAAGGGCCTCTACAACCCACTGAACTGCAGTACGTTTTTGTGCCTGGAGTTGGGCTTTAATTTCATTGAATGGTTTTCAATGAGGAACAAAAATAAACGCTTCTTGTAAAAGTAAAAACAAATCAGATGAAAGCTAAAACACTGTATTGCATAAATATAATCCCCCTTTATTGAAGCATCTAAATAATCACAGATGGAACCAATTATTTTTCAAAAGTCACACAATTCGTTAAATCGTGATCACTTGTGTGTAGTCAATGGGATTCAACTGATTGTAGTATAAACAATGTATCTGGAAAGTGGAAGGAATTTTTTAAGGGTCAGTATTGTGCCATAATGTATATCATGCAACTCTGTGAGAAGGTGATTGGAAAGCACAAGTCAAGGGATGAATAAAAGAGAGGGCCCAAGTCACTTGGAGTGTAATCAATCAGTAACCACGTTAGTCCCGGATCCTTTTTCTTCCTATATGTCCTTGAGTCCGAGAACAATCTTTTTTATTTCAGAGATGTCTCTGTTCTGCACCTTTTAGCTTTTATAGGTCACCCTGACATTGATTTTCTTGAGACAGATAGAGCTTAAAGTATTTGTGAACACACAGTCATACAAGCCAACTGTAACACCTTATAAAGCATTTTAAAACTAATATTTCGTTTATTGAAAAAAGTGAAAAAAAAAGTTTTATGTCTAGTATCCTGAATCTATAAGCAGGAAGGAGGAGCCACTCTTAAGCCCCGTTCACACTGAGCGATTTATCGCGCAGTAATTCCCGCGATATCGCGACTATTTACCACGCGATATCACTCTCCAATGCATGGCAATGGGGCTCTGTCTGTTGCTGTCGTGCGTCGCTACAGCAGGACCCTTTTTGGAGCGGATTTTGCTGCGATTCTAGCTTGCTCAATGCAAGCATTTGCGCGATATCGCGCAACAAACGCGCGATATCGCGCAACAAACGCGCGATATCGCGCAAAAGGCAAATCGTGCGACCAATGCGCGATTTGCGAATCGCTCAGTGTGAATGGGGCCTTAGGGCCCATTCACAATAGCTGTCCATTAAAATGCTCCGTCAGTGTGTGGGGTATCGGTAGGTAGGGTGCCAGTGATTGAAGAGGAGAAAAGTGAGGGAGAGGCAAATAGGGTTGCCACCTTTTCTTCAAGTGAAACCCGAACACTCTAGCGCCACACGCGGCAATTATTATTTTTTAGACTATAGAGGAGAGGCAGTCAGGGGAGGGAGTGAGGAGACCAGCTAGAGAGGACTACAAATCCCAGCAATACATTATACAGCAATATAAAATAATATGAAGCTACATACTCTGTGTTGGCGCACTGATGTCTCCACGTGGCCTGGTGGGCTGTGCGGGCACTCATGTGGGCTGTATGGGCTATGGTGTCTCACCAGGGTCCGCAGGTGGGCAGCACGATGTCAGGGAGCTGGAGGAAGAGAAGGCAATGACAGATGCGTCTGTGGAGGTCCTCGGCAAGCACGATCTTAGGCAGCCGAATCTGCCTAAAACCCGGCCCTTCCTCTGAGCTGCGGGCACCGGTAAACAGACACAGGCTGCCGGCAGCTCAGAGAAAGATCCGGGTTTAGGCAGATGCAGCTGCCCGAGATCGCATTCCCGAGGACCTCCACAGACGCATCTGTCAGAAAATTTTAAATGCCGGTGTCGGCACTGAATGTCTTGTGTCCGGGTGCCCACTGGCTGGACACCCGGACACAAGACTCCAAAACCAGACTGGTGGCAACCCTACCCTTAAACCGCGCCCATTTGCTCTCACTTCCTATTGTTCCTGCAGGAGAACGGTCGGCTGCAGACTTTTTACATGTCATCTCGGCGACATCGCGGAGTTCACATGTAAACAAACAATCGGCTGCCTCACTCTACATTTAGTCCTGCTTGTACAAAGCAGAACTAGATGTAGAGAAGGCAACTTACCGGCCGGCGCCCGATAATTCACCACAGGGACACCGCTGCCACCCTCGGTGGCCTTATGGGAAATCCGGGCCTGGCTATTCTGCATTGCTGTATAATCATCATACATCAATGCAGAATACCAACAGCTATGCGGGACTACAAGTCCCAGCAATACATTATAATAAGTCAGCTATACAGAATACCACCAGCATCCCCCCGACTATAATGTATTGCTGGGACTTGTAGTCCTACATAGTTGGTGCTATTCTGCATTGCTGTATAATCAGCATACACCAATGCAGAATACCACAAGCCATGCGGGACTACAAGTCCCAGCAATACATTATACTTAAAGTCAGCAAAGCAGAATATTACAAGCATTCCCCCAGCCCCCAACAGGTGCCCGCAGCTCAGAGGAAGAGTCGGGTGGCAAATCGGCAGCAGCAGCGCAGCGTCAGCCTGCAGAGACTCCCTGGAGGGCGGAGGCCAGGATTCCAATACAGCAGCAATGGACGGCTGGCCTCGCCCACTAAGGGGATGCTGCCGGGATGAAGTCACATGGATGATAGCCACGCCCCCTAGAGTGGCAAGCCAACACAGGAGATCCCAGGGTGCTGACAACTCTGCAGCGTTGTGGTATGTATACTGAAGAAATTAGGGTTGCCACCTTTTCCTCAAGTGAAACCCGAACACTCTAGCGCTGCGTGCGGCAATTATTTTTCCTGAGAATATAGAGGAGAGAGCAAGGAGAGGCAAGCAGGAGAGGGAGTAAGGAGACCAGCTATAAAGGACGACAAATCCCAACAATACATTACACAGCAATACAAAATAATATGAAGCTACATGGGCTGTTTGGGGTCTCTGGTTGCTGTGCGGACTCTAAGGTGGGCTGTGCGGGCTCTCTGGTGGGCTGTGACTCTCAGGGCTGTCTGGGCTATGGTGTCTCACCAGGGGTCCGCAGGTGGGCAGAGGAGCAATCACAGATGCGGCTGCCAAGGTCTTCGACAAGCACGGTCTCGGGCGGCCACATCTGCCTGAAACCCGGATCTTCCTCTGAGCTGCAGGGAACCTGTAAACAGGAACAGACTGCCTGCACCTCAGAGGAAGAGCTGGTTTCAGACCGAAGCGGCTGCCCGAGACCCCCGGCAGCCACATCTGTCAGAAAATGTAAGCCGCTGGCTGGCCACCCGGACACAAGACTTCAAAACTGGACTGTTCGGGTGAAACTCGGACGGGTGGCAACCCTAGCCCCGATACCAATACTGGTAGCGGTATCAGTGCGTCCCTAGTCACCAGTGGTGATGTACGGGGGTTGGTGTGAACCAAGTTCACCCGAGTTTTCCCAAAACTGTCACTGACATCCCCCAATCAGTTGTGATAGGCACTCCCCACTCCTTTGTGACATGTAACTGTGTGGCAAGAAATGCACTGGCTGCAGCTGATTGGCCCCGTATGCGGGGGGGGGGTGTTGTGGTGGTATCAGTGACAGTTTTGTGCAGGCTTGGGCGAACTTGAATCACACTTTGTAAAAACATGCCAGAGGATCGACTACACCTGAAACTGGAAAAGTGCTTTGGCTAGAGTATTACTTTAAAGGCACAAGTGGGCAAACTGCAGCAGTTGTGGAACTACAACTCCCATGGCACATTACAAGATTATCACAGCCACAGGCATGACTCCCAGGGACAGATGTATCATGGGATTTGTAGTGTCATCACAGCTGGAGGGCCAAGCCCACCCCTGCTTTAAGGTGACCCACATACCCAGTCTGATTTTACGATCTCCTTTAGCTCTACCATCAACTGTAACAACCTGCCTGATTTATTCAAATGAGATGAACTATTTTGGATTTTCCTATTATTAAAGTTTCAGTAAGTGTGAAAGAAATTGTACAATCACACTGTATATTGTATAGCCAGGTTTAAAGGGATGGGGTGGAAGAAGGAACAGGACAGAGAGAGCGCCAAACGAGAGGGGACCCACAATAGGCACACAGTCCCCTCCACACAAGACATACGGTGGGCACACAGAGCCGTAGAATCTTAAGATCAAACGAACCGAAACTCAATCAATAGAGCTTCCCTAACCATAGACTACAATTCCCATCACCCTCTGCCGCCTTATTTCCGCATTCTACGGCTCTTTTGCGTCTTTCCGGAATCCAGACAGGATCTGCGAGGTGATTGGTTGCCGATGCTGTCATTTTGTGACGCTTGCTAATCAACGCAGCTGAAAGTGGGGTGTACCCGGAAGTGAGACAGGAAAGGCGGAAGTAAAGGCCGGAGGAGAAGGAAAAGAAGAGGATCTCCCGGCGGGAGGCAGACAGGTAAGGCCCGGTGATATGTGGCCTATGTCCCGGGAGGTGGGAAATCCGAGTGATGGCACTGGAACCGTGGAGGGCTAGTGTCACCGGAAATTCTCTTTCCTCCAAAAGTAAGATGAGGCCGCTACAGATCCAGTATGTGCTCTGCAGGCGCTGTGTATGGTCCTATAGGTGGACAGAACTTCTCAGAGAGTGCTGGCCATTCTGTGCTGGACGCCCGGCAGTCTAATGGCTTTGTTGTATTCTAAGTTTACTGTTCTGCTTGCCAAAGGAAGTGTCATTCTGTTCAGCTCTTGTTATGTGTACCCAGTCTGGCCAGGTCACACATTTATTTCCTCCTGTGTCACCTCTCACTGGCAGTGAACGTGTGCTATCCCCTCTGGCCAGAGTCATCTTCATGGTACGAATGTGGAGATAAGATCAGCTGTCAGTCTACATAGAGGTGTTCAGTGGTTTGCCTGGAGCTCCATTTTATAGGCTCTTTCTATTTGTCCTATTGATGCCATCCTTAGTATTCACCTGCTTTCTCCATAAGGGAACAAATCCTCTAACCTTTTTCTCTGTGATACCTCAGAAGTAGATGTGGAGATCTTTACATTGTCGATGCTGGGAGGAGGCATCCAAATGGGTACCCTGTGACCCTTCCTCTGCACAGTGCCCTCTTGCAGATTTTTGTCCTGTGTTCACTGGTATGATGGGGAAGGATTGACTGTTGTCACCCTGCAGAGGAAGTGTGCGGGTTGGCAGGATCACCAGATATTTATTATTGCATGAACATAAAAAAAAAAAAAAGCTAGCCATGAATATTTTTTTTACTCAACCTCATAGTTCGAGCCGACGTTTGACAATTAAACTGTCACACATCGGCTCAATAGAACGGGAAGTGAGCGAACACATACTGTCGCTCACTCACTTCTCGATCCTGTCACTGCAGAGAGCTGTGACTGTCACTCACGGCTCCATGCAGGGATTCCCGCTCCTCCAGCGCTGACTGGCGGAACGGACGGGGGAGGGGGCAGGTACAGCTGGCTCTGTCTCTAGATAGGTAGCTGTCAATCACGCAGCTGGGTGGATGCAGTCAGTAATGTCGGGATCCGTCCCGGCTGCGGTGGTCTCAGGGTACCGCAAGCTGTAGCTTGCGGTATACTGAGTTTTGGGCCAAGGGAGGACGCTCGTTTGTGTCCTCCCGTGACCCTGGGGAGAACTATGGGGAAAAGCACTGACCCCATAGTTTTCCTTTTTTAAAATAGCCAATAGTAGGCTGGTTATTGTTCCCAGCCGCTGGATGGGAGACTTGATGCTTGCTTTCTACCACCGGCAGCATCGGGGAAATGCAGAGGCACAGCAGTCTCTACTCCCCGCTGGGCGCCAGCTGCAGCACTCTGCTCAACAAATCAACGAGACAACGTTGACAATCCTCATCGATTCGATGATCGTTTCGTTTTTGCAGCCCTAAAATTTACACTTACATGCTGTTCTAGTGGATTGTTGAAACCTATGGCATCAATGTGATTAGTACCTACAGGGGTGTGGAAATAAAACAAAAAAACAAACTACCTATCAAAGGACTAAAGCAGGGGCCCAATCTACTTGTCCTAAAACAAAAAATAATTTTAACCATGCTAAGAAGCGCTTCTCATTGGTCAGTGCGATCAGGTGACTGTGCTGACCAATGAGTGCTCGTAATTTGAGCGGAATTTGAAATCCATGGCACGGGGCTGCACTGGGTGGCAGTATGGGGTACAGATAGTACAGGCGGAGCGGAAGGACCGCTGCAGAAAGGTAAGTATAGCGCAGGGGGGGGGGAAGGGGTCAGATATGAGCAGGTAATCCCATCTTTCCCTAAATTACTTTGGAAAGTGAAATTTACTCTTTAATGCACATTGTGATCCGTCTACCACACTATGGCACACAGTGGAATGGGGGAAGCACTTGCAATGCCCTACACTTGCGTTTATTCAAATGCAGATGGCGAGGTTGGTTTAAATTTTTGGCTTTAGTACTCTTTTTGGGTCACAGGAGAACATTTACTAATGTCCTCCTGTGACCGAAACTCCCTATAAAATGAGCTACTGCCAGCTATATGCTGAGAGCGCAGAGCCATGCTGCTTCCAGGAAAGATCCCAACAGTATTGTCTGGATCCATCCTGCTACCCGATTGACAGCTGGGTCTGCCTCTCTAGAGCCAGAACAAGGTGTGCCCGCCCCTTCCCATGTCCCTCCAATCCAATGAGCACTGGAGGTGGGAGTGGGGAATCCCTGCGGGGGGATGTGACTGAGAGTCACCACTCTCTGCAAGTTCCCTGATTGGCCGGGAAGCCGGCTCCATGCTCCATCAGGAAGCCGCGTGACGTGTAATGACTCCCGACCAATCAACAAGCCAGGCAGCAAGTCATTACACGCCCCCCTGGCTTCCTGATTGGCCAGAAAGCCAGCACCATACTTGTCACCTGGTGACAAAGGAGCATGGAGACGACTTCCCGGCTAATCGGGAAGCCGGGAGGTGAGTCATTACACATCGCCCGGCTTCCCTAATGGGACTTTTGGTATCGGTGAGTATCGGCTGCCCAATCAGGAAGCCAGGTGGCAAGACATTACACGGCCCTTAGCTTCCTGATTGGCCAGAAAGCCAGCTCCATGCTTCCTCGTCACCTGGTGACTAGGGAGCATAGAGACAGCTTCCTGAATAATCAGGAAGCTAGGTAGTGAGTCTTTACACTCCGCCTGGCTTCCTTAAATGAGAACTATGAGGAGAGTGAAAATCACTCGGCCTCGTAGTTCCAGCCGAGATGTGACAATGAATCGGGAAGTGAGCGAACACATACCGTCGCTCACTCACTTCTCGATCCTGTCCCTGCAGAGAGCTGCGACTGTCACTCACTGCTCCCTGCAGGGATTCCCCCCCTCCCCTGTCCGATCCTCCAGCGCTTATTGACCCCCCCCCCCCCCTGTCCGATCCTCCAGCGCTGACTGGCAGAACGTACGGGGGAGGGGGTGGGTACAGCTGGCTCTGCCTCTAGTGGACTCAGTGGCGTCCCCCCTACTGCGATACCTCTTCCCCGTTGTTTTGACTTTAAAGCTGAACTTACCTGTTCAGTGGCATCTGCCAGCGGCACCACTTCCGGATTTCGGCAGCCGCGCGGTCCACGCTACGGAACAATCCTATGATGGGAGAGGCAGCAGGTCGCAGACCCCTTGTGGCCCCCACACACACGCAAAGGGGGGAGCATGGTACCATGCGATTAACGCACACGATCACTCAACACACCTGTCGTGAGTTAGTGTGGCGGGTGCTTTCTGTTGACATTCACTTGAGCCTCAATGCACTTTACCCCAGCACATGGCACGATACCAAGCTCACAGTATGCTCCTGGACAGTACAAAAATCGCACATCATTACACTACTGCTATCCAGAAGTAAAGACCAGCCATTGCTGCTGGATGAGGAAGAAGAATGACCTGTGATGTCAGCAGACCTGTCAGAAGACTGCAGGAAAAAAGGGTATGTGTTGAAGGATTTAAAAAAAAAAATGGTGGCAGAGAAGAGGGGCCTGAGGGGAGGCAGTAAAAAAAGAAATGCCGGGAGTTTTGCATGAATGTCCTAATAAATGTGATCCAGTAGCTTTTAAAACACGCAACACCTTGTTTTTTGTTTTGTTGCCCAGTGTGACATTGCATTATCTAACTTTTTTCCACTCGCTGCTTCCTTGTATCTGTTGTATAGCACAAGTTTGGTGTGTGTGTTGTCAGAGCTGGCAGCTTGTTCTAGTTAGCTGCCGAAAAGCTTCTTTGTGGGACTCCCGATTTTTACATTTACGTCCTACTTCTTGGTGGGGTATATAGTTATGAAAGGCCTATAAATTAAACAGAAGAGTCCTCCTTTTTTTTTTCTTTTTGTTAAAAAGCGAGTAGAACTGGTTTTGAGATAGATGGATATAATATAATTTTTATTTTCCTAAAATTTAAACTTAGTGCGTTTCAATGCAAAACCAAAAATGTAATCTATTGCAGCTTACTAGTCCTGCATCGTGGTGGCTGCATTCGTTTTCTTTTTTTAGGCATATTTTTTCCTTTTTCCCCTGCTGATCCGGCCAGTAACACACTTCCTATCCTAGGGTGGCTCCACTCTACGGAGGAGCAATGATCCTAACCTTGGACAGCACCCTGTGGGGAGGGTAGTGTTAGATCAGGGGTCTCAAACCTCCGGCCCTCCAGCTGTGGTGGAACTACAAATCCCACGAGGCATTGCAAGATTCTCACAGCCACAGACATGACTCGCAAAGAGAGATGCATCATGGGATAGATTAGTGTGGCCTGCGTGCGGCTCGCTTTTTTTTTTTTTTACTGGAACGTGGTAAAAACGTGTCAAACGCACTGCATGCATAGCACCGCGTCTGCAGATCTGCTCCAGATCTGGACCAGAAAATGGTGTGATCAAGCCCTCAAGGTCACTCATTGCATTGGGTGTCCTCTAGGAATGGTGTTGGGATAGAAGAGTTTGTCCAGGATGAGACCATTCCAGTTCTCACTGATGTCTACATATAGGAGCTCCCTAATGTTTGGGAAACCTGGGAGCTCTGGAAGTAATTTGCAGATGCCTGCAGGCACCTAGATATGTCTGCATACATTGAATCTGAACTCCAGGCAAATGGCTGCATAGATGAAATACTTGTTAATTTGTGTTTCTGTCTATCCTTTTCTGAGTTTTATACTGGTCTGCCACACATCAGAGCCAGGTGTATTCCATCACTTGCAGTTAAGGAATTCCGTGGTGTCACAGCCACAGACATGACTCCCGAAGAGATGCATCATGGGATTTGTAGTTTCCCCACAGCTGTACGGCCAGAGGTTTGCTACCCCTGGTCTAAGTGCTGCTGTGTGGCGGATTTCAAGAAGCTAATACACAGTTACCTTTAGGGTACTTGCACTAGTTAGATTTAAAAACTACATTTAGGGAGGGAATAGATAGCTTTTCTGTTGCAATATTTTTATTAAAGTTTTATAGGGGTACAACAATATAAAACGTTCTGACATTTCCATGGTTACAATCATATGGAGAAGAGTAACAATCATACAAAGGTATTTTTCAAGCGGTGTATTCGTACTTTAACTCCCTTAGTACATTAAAGTCTGTTGACTAAGCGGGTTAAAGCAAAATGGGTGTCATCGTCTAATGGGGGACTTAGACATAGGTATTATGGATTGTCAGAAGAGGGTGGTCAACGGAGCAGGAAAGAGGGATGAAAGTGTAGGGTAGAGGAGGGGAAATGTCAACATCATTATCATTGATAGCTTTGATTGAACGGGTGACTCCTTGTCGGACCATTGATCAATTCTTGTACTGCAGGAACAATGCACCACATTCCCATCATCCCTCCCGGCCCCATGTCATTTTGTGTGCCTAGATACCTCCTGAAGCTGGTTGGATCCATATTAGGGTGTTAGTGGAGGATCCAAGGTTCCCAGATGTGTAGGAACTTGGCTTGTGAATCCTCCAGAATGCTAGACAGCCTTTAATTTAACATAATGTTGTCCAATCTACGAGTAAACTCCATATGTGATTTGTTGCTTCTTCCAGTTGCCCGCCAGGGTGAGCTTAGCTGCTAGGAAAATAAAATGTGATAGCGCCCGTTGCGAAATATGCAATTCAGGGATGGGGAAGTGGAAAAGAGCATGTTGAAGGTTTCTTGGGATGTGCGTGTGGAACAAGGCAGCAAGCAGTCTATATATTCTGATCCAGAATCGGGTAGCAATAGGGCATCGCCACCAGATGTGTATCATATTGCCAGGTTCCCGGCAACCCCGATAAAAATCACCGTAGGAAGTAGGGTTCATACGGGCCAGTCTCTCTGGGACCACTTCATAATCACTTTATAAGCCACTTCGGCATTCGTAACATTACGTGAACATCTCTGAGTTATTCTTCCATACCTGTCGCCATGTCTGCAGGGACCACGTCTGCTGCAGATCTCTTTCCCAGCCGTTAACATAAGAGTGTGTGGTGTGACTAAGCAGTCTATTTAACTGGGAATACAAGATTGACACCAAACCCGGGCCCCCAGGAGAATGTAGGCAGATATGCTCAAAACGTGTAAGTATGCAACCTGGTTCTCTCCTTTTTATTAAGACAGAGGTCCAGTGGTGAAGCTGGAGGTATCGGAAGTGTTTGGACACTGGGATCTGTTTACGTTCCAGTAGGTACTGCCAGGAGGGTATGGTAGGGGAGCGCGCCATGTCGTAGACTATTTTAAAGCCGTTGTCCTTCCACCACTGGAATGCCCTGGGGTTGTCCATACCTGGTGGGAACAAGGGCTGGGCAACCAAAGGCAGGAGTGGGAAATACGGGGAGAGTAGATTAGCTGAGTATTTGATGGAATCCCACATTTTGAGCGAGTGTAACATTAGTGGACTCAGGGCCTTGGGCCTGTCCATAGTTTGTATCCAGGGCAACGCTGACAATGGTACGGGAAGCAATTCGGAATTTCCAGCATAAGCCAGAGGGGGGGGGGGATCGCTGTTGCTGCACGGAAATTAAATGTAAGAGTTGTGATGCCTGGTAATACAGTAGTATATTGGGCAGGCCCACACTCCCATCTCTCGTGTTTATATAGGGTGGTGCATGCCACCCTGGCCCTAAGAGGGGCCAGATGAAATGGAGGATGCTCTTGACTGCGGACACTTTGCCTAGCCACGAAAGTTTGAGGGAGCCAGGAGGTCAACGTTTTCTTCAGATTTCTAAATAGAGGGACATAGTTTGTGGTGTATAGCGTGTCGTATGAGGATGTAATTTTAACCCCCAAGTAGTTGATATAACGATTTAGCCCAATCAAAGGTAAAATTGGTACAAAGATGTTCGTACAGGTGTCTAGGGAGCGGCACGTTCAATGCAGCGGATTTTCCCCAGTTTACTTTGAGTCCAGTTATGGTGAAGTGTTACAGAAGACTTAAAAGGTGAGGAACTGTGGTATGCAGCTGAGTCAGGGTAAGCATAACGTCATCGGCGAAAAGGCTCGCTTTATATTCTACCCCCGCTAGTTCGATGCCTTTAATGTTGGGATCCTCGCAGAGAAGAATCGCTAGAGGCTCAATGGCCAGTGCAAAAAGGACTAGCAAAAAGGAAAGGGTACCCCTCTCTATTGGCAAATCTTGTGATAGGCGGCCTAGGTATTTAATTTGGGCTTTGGGGGTGGAATAAAGTCAGGAATGAGTCACCAAAACCCCAGCGGCATAAAATGTAATGTAGGTATTCCCAGGAGATGGAATCAAATGCCCTCTGCAAATCCAGGGACAGAAGGAAACCTTGAATATTTCGAGATTTGAGCGTATGAACAAGGTGGATTATTTTCCGAACGTTGTCCCCCGCTTGCCTACCGGGAATAAAACCACCTGATCTCTATGGATAATATAAGGAAGAATAAAGTTAATACAGTGGCCAATATTTTTGTTTAACAGTGAGATGGGTCTGTAATTACTGGGATTTAGATGGCTTTTGTCGGGTTTGGCTATCATCAATACATATGCCAAAAGTGAGGATGGGTGTAAATTCAGGCCAGTCTTAAGGGGGTTAAACATCAGGGCCAACTTGGGGGCTAACAATGGTGCAAGTTTTTTATAATACAAGGCAGAGTAGCCGTCCGGGCAGGGTGCTTTGGAGGGTTTGAGATATTTGATAGCGTTCAAAACTTCCTCTATCGCAATATCTGAATTGAGGAGGTCCAAGTCAGCCTGCAGGACCGGTGGGAGGGTCACATCCTGCAAAAGATTGTCTGCCTGCTCTGGTCGGAAGGATCTTGAGTCGGCATATAGCGTTTTTCGATCGTGTTGGAAGGATGCTAATATTTTCTCAGGGTTTGGAGAAACATTACCACAAGATGCCTGCAGTCTGGGAGTAAACCGGGGTCGGGAAAGTATTCAACTTATTGGCTAGTAAAGAACCCGTTTTTTTAGCTCTTGAATAAAATTTGTTTAGCCCACCGTAGGGTTTTATCAGATTGCTGGTCCAGCAAAAGATTTAGTTCAGCTTTGACCGTGTTCAGTTGGGCCAGGAGTGTGCGAACGAACCTGTCCTTAAGGGCCTGGCCCAGTACTCCCAGCTCAGACTGTAGTTTGGCTATCTTGTGCAACCTCTCTTTTTTGCGACGGGAGGCAAGCTCTATCAAGTATCCCCGCATCATAACTTTGTGGGCCTCATTTGTTTGGTTTTTTTTGCTGGAATGGAGCTGTCAGTATGTTAGCTGCAGCGCAGTGCGTTTTTGACGCGTTTTGCGTTTCCTGACCGTACAAAATGTGACATGCAGTATTTTTCTGTCGTAACCTGAACGGACTGCACACGTGAGAACTGTAGCCCATAAAACACATTGGGATGCATATTTAGTGCAGGAGCGTACGGATCAGGTCAGCACAGAAAACGGACGTCGTGTGAACAGGCCCTTAAACTATGAGGAAAGACTGCATGCATTAAACTTGTTCACTCTTAAAAAGAGGGGACATGATATATAATGTTCAAATTGCTTAAGGGTGATGGGATAATCGGTAATAAACTGTTTACTGTTAGTTCCCTCAATAAAACAGGAGGCCACCATATGAAACTGGAAGAGAAAGGGTTTAATCTTAAATGGCGAAGGGGATTCTACACTGAGAGCTGTAAAATTGTGGAACTCATTCAGCTGAGAGTATGGAATAATTCAAGAGCCGTTTAGATACTTTTCTCAGGGAAAATGATATACAGGGGTTCAGGTAATCTTAGACAGACACCCTCCTTACCCCCAAAGGTTGAACTTGATGGTTCTGTGTCTTTAACCTCAACTATGTAACGGTCAGAGTTGCCAGTGTGCTTATTTCAGCTCTCAACCAAACTTTCAAGCCCTCAAATGACGGGTGTCATAGCTGATCACGTGTGCAGCACCATGACAACTACAATCCTAATAGAGGCTAAGATGGCACCTTCCTTGGCTGTAAGGGATCGGAGGTTGTAGTTCTGCTTTAATTGGCTGGCACTAATTGGTAAAGGATTGGGGTAGTCATAAATAGAAGGTTGTTTGCTTATTATGACTTCCACACCAATTAAAGAGGAACTTTACCCATATCAAAATAACAAATGCACCTTTAGAAATGTTTAATGGCCATCTACAAACAGATACTTCTAGATAATTGCCGGCTTTTTATTCCTTCTGACAGTGGCCATTTTAACTAAGGGCAGGTTACTAGATGTCCCTTTACTTCCTGGAACTCTGGCACTTGTGACTAGGACATCATCTCAGGGGAGGAAAATGCCTTTCCCTGAGATCTTGTGAGATTACAGCTGAGGTTTCCCACCAATGCTCTGCTGATGTAATCTTCCCACGATGCAATGCTTGAGCACTTACATAATTTGTGTCGCAGTGGACCAGGAAGTGGGGTGGGGGGTGGAGATATTGTAAATAAAATAAATGTGTTTAGCTAATGAATGTACGGTAATATGCAGAGCTGTATACTGATGTGATTTTTTTTTTTAGTTAAAGGGGGTAAAGGTCCAGTTTAACCTGCCCATTTAAGTAAACCCACCCATGTAGTGTGACAGTTGTTTTACTGGGTGTCTAGGTATAAGGATTATGTCGTGCAATTGCTGCACCTGGTGGGCATCTTTCCTTCCCAAAATACTATACCTAACAATGTGGATTGGGAGGGGGACTGAGAGGCCCGCATAGTGGTTTTCTGAGCTGGGGAGGAAGGTACTTTCTCAAGGTTACAGATGTTCTAGCTCTGGCTTATGAACACTGCCCATTACAAACAAACACGACTTTTAGTTTTAATAGAAAAGCAGAAGTGACTCACATAGGAAATAAATGATAACAGTTAATATGTCGAATTTTAAGCTTTGAGTAATCGTTACTAGTGTTACAATGTTTCCATTACTTGATTTTATACCTGCAGGTTTTTGGGTTTTTTTTCAATCCCAACAGGCTGAAAAAAAATATGTGGATTTTATCTGGATCATTTATTAGGCTGTTTTTAAAGGATATTTTATTAAAGGAGAACTATGGGGTCAGCGCTTTTCCCCATAGTTCTCCTTAGGGTAACGGGAGGACACAAACTAGCATCCTCCTGTTACCCTAAGCTCAGTATACCGCGAGCTACAGCTCGCGGTATACTGAGACGCCGGAGCGGATCCCGACATCGATGTCGAGATCCGCCCAGCTGTGTGAGTGACAGCTGGCTCTGCCTATCTAGAGGCAGAGCCAGCTGTACCCGCCCCCTCACCCGTCGGACGCACCCCTCACCAGTCAGACTGGCGGATCGGGGAGGGGGGAATCCAGCCCCTCCCCTGTCACGGCAGAGAGCTGTGACGGGATCGAGAGGTGAGCGAACGCCGGTATGTGTTCGCTCACCTCCTGATCTACTGAGCCGACCTGTGACCGTCTCATTGTCACAGGTCGGCTAGAACTATGAGGTGAGTGAAAAGCACAAGTTCTCCTTTTAAGCTTCTAATGTCAGAACTGAAACCATGCAGTACCTGGCTCTCCTAAGTAAGATACTAATACTTTGTCTGTGCCCATCCTGATTGAGGATAATTGTCTTTCAGTGGGAGACGTGCTGTCTGTGCCCTGACATTGAGGGCTAGGGTATACTAAGGAGAGAAAGTAGTCGCTTCCTTTTTTTAAAATTCTTCCTCTTGTGTTATGGCTGTTTAAAAGCATGGTACCCCATAAGCGGGTCTTATTTTTGTATCCTGTGTGGTTGGTGTAGTTTCAAATCTTAAGTGTGGTCTTTTAAAGTTAAAGTGCAACTGAAAGTAGTATTCAACTCTCAAAACTTTTTTCAATTAATGAATTCAGTTCAAACAAATATACATTGCCCAGCAAAGTATTGCTTTACATTTTTGACCAAACGCTTACATGATTGTTTCTCAACAGTTGCTTTCACATCTCTCAGCTTCCCTGAACTTCCTGTCTAGTACAAGATCACAAAGGACAGTGCAGACTAGCTTGGAGTGGGGGGCCAAGGGGGAGTAGCTTGAATTGCTGTTTGTGGTGAAACAATAAGTGCCCAGCAACGTATTCCTGTAAGTTTTTGCCAAAGCTCTTACAGTGACGATGTTTCTAAACAGCTCCAAATCTCTCAGCTCGGCTTCCCTTAACTTCATGTCCAGTACAAGATCACGAGGGACAGAGCAGTCTCCCGGGGGGTGGCTTCACCTTGCTTTGTCTGTGTGTTTTTGTGGAGACACGCACAGCTTTCTAGCGCACACACAAGGGTGACTGCATAGCACTCTGCTTGAGAAAGGAGTCACTCTAAAACCGGAAGTCAGGACCAGTGATTAGGGGACCAGATGATTCTGCAGGAAACTCAAACTTTTAAACATCAAGGAGTGAGTAAACCTTTAAACATCCATTGTAAGTGATTTCATCAGCATTTAAAATAACTTTAAAATCCTT
This sequence comes from Nanorana parkeri, assembly GCF_000935625.1. Lineage (NCBI taxonomy): Eukaryota > Metazoa > Chordata > Amphibia > Anura > Dicroglossidae > Nanorana > Nanorana parkeri. The sequence continues at coordinate 1,009,124 of NW_017306630.1, forward strand.
TATCACTTGAAGACATATATTTTTTATTTTATTCCCCTTAATTTTGGATATAGTGGAGAGGGATTTTTGCTGTGTGTCCCCAATAAGGAGATTCGCCCCCTGTGTCCTGGTGACTGTTATTACTGTAAGTAAAAGAAAATCCCCAAATTTGATTGCCCATCTATTCCAGTTCCAATAACCAATCTGCCAATGGTGACCCTGCTGGCCACCAGGGATTTCCCTCTCGATCTGATTTCCTCTCACTTCCTGTTGTGGATATTGCACAGAACAAAAAGTTTTTTGGCTTTTCAGCCTTGTGAATGTTTCTAATGATAAGTATTCCCTAAGTTTAGTTTCCCCTGGGAACCCTTCGGTATATTATGCCCCTGAATGCCTTCTTGACCTTTTGACTTGGAGGGGGGAGAGTAGGGTCCCCTAAAGCTAAGGCACACTCACCCATTATCCCACTATCCAATGGTGCTATTATTGTTTTCCTGGAAGTTTTAATTAAATAGTAAGATTCCAGGTAAGTAGGACTTAGAATTTTAGAGGAAAGGCTTTCCCTCCAACCAGCCTCTTTGCCAGCTTTTAATTGCACCATGAATCTAGATTTATTTCCAGAGTTTCCCTCGGGGAATAAGAATCCCTCTGTTTTCAGATTCTGTTTTTTGTTTTGTTTGTTCCCCTGTTTTGTGAAGCCTCAGAAGCTTTTATCACACAGTATCTGTGGCCCTTTAACAATTGTTATATACTGGTAAATAAGTGTATCTGAATGTCCAGCACTTGCTAAATCAGAGATGGTGTGAGTAACTTTACTCAACCTCACTTCCTCATGTGCAGGGGAAGTAGTGGCTATGTTCTCCGCACAATCCCAGGAAGCAGATGAGTCTCGATTTGCTATAAGTCTTGTTCAGTAATGATAACACTGAAACAATTTCCAAATCTTAACTTCTAAGCCTTTAGTTTCTCCAACTAGAATACTCTTTCCAAGAAGGTTGCATATTCCTGATATTCTACCTTGGTGCAGATGAATGCGGTACACTTGGGTCCAATATCAAGAAGTCACCTGCACTCCATACACCATGTAGATCTTCACGGACGATTGGTGCTTGAAGTGACAACACAGATGGCGCCGTGTCAGATGTAGTCCATAATAGAAGTCACCAGCACTCTGTAATATGTGCAAGAAGTATAAGCACTTTTTATTGAATTGTTATGCAGCCAATGTTTTGGGGCCCCGCAGGGTCCCTTCTGGGCAACATAGGGGGCACTATGTCGCCCAGAAGAAGGGACCCTGCGTGGGCCTTGAAACTTTGGCTCTATGACGCATGTGAGAATTCAACAAAACGTGCGTATACTTTGTGCTGGTGACTTTTTTTATTATATTCTATACTTTACACTTGGTTCTCTGTTGATCAACAGCCCCCAAATGCCTTGGAGAGGCCCTCTTAGAAAATTGGCCCTTTCTTTCCCAGTGACAACGGTCATGATTACAAATAGAGGTTGAATCTTCCTAATGGTGATGGAGACGGCAATAAAAACTGAACATGTCTTCGAACTTTTCACCACTCTGTTCGATACAAACTTAAATTTTGTCTTAAAAGAGAACTATGGGGTAAGTGTTTTTCCCCATAGTTCTCCTAAGGGTCACGGGAGCACATAAACTAGCGTCCTCCCGTCACCCAAAGCTCAGTATATCACGAGTTAATGCAGATCTTGCGCTTAAATGCACGGCCCTTTTATTACATCAGGTACCCCTTTACAAATCATTTACATAAAAAAATAATAATGTGGGAGGAGAGAAGTTAGAAAATATTTGAATTACTCCCAGCTTCTGCCTGCAGCTCCTAGATGAGGGCAATGTTGCGATCCTTCCAGCATGATCCTGGGAACACTGGAGCATCTTCTGACAAGATTTGGGATATAGGTCTTACCATCCTATCACTATGGCTTGTGGTCTGTTAAAATATTCATGTGCTATAGAACATGCAGCAGGTTATTCCTGGGCTTCCTGTTTAGGAATTATATCTTTCAGTCATTGTATGTAATTAGGGCTGCAACAACTAATCAACATAATCGATTATAATCGATGATTGAAAAAGTTGTCAACTTTTTCAATCATCGATTAATCGGCTACCGATTGGTTGGCCCTGTTCACGGCTCCACAGACGCTGCGCGCCGCACCTCCTCCCTGCCTCACGCTCACCGCCCGCCCCAATCAATGGAGCCATTTTTTAAAATGTCTTTCATTTTTTATCCGATTAATCGAACTTAATAATCGGCTAACGAATCGATTTGGAAAATAATCGTTAGCTGCAGCTCTATATGATTGATGAGTCTAGTGTTAGTTGTAAAAAACAGTGTAGTAATAGAAAATGTGTAAAATGTTTTGGAAATGTAAAGGATATCTAAACCAAAAAACAAAAATGTGGTGGCTGCATTTGTTTTTAATTTATTCATGCTAAGAACATTTTCGTCAAGTACAGAAATGATCTGTTGATCTTGTCAGAAATGCCATGTCCTTGACTGAAATCCATAACGGTGTTATCTTTCTTTTGTAAACGAGTAATTTCCCCATTGCTCACGTAGTGATGAACAAAGATAGTTATGTTTATGGTCCAGTCTGGATGGCAGCCATAGTTCCCCATAAATACCGTGGAGGAGTGTGCATATCCACCTAGGTTCAGGTAGTGTGCTATTTGCAGATTACCAAGTGGAAATAAAGTTTTAAAAAAAAAGCCTAAAGAGCGAGAGAGTGAAAACCCGTAGGAGTCCCAGATGTCTTGTTTAGATGCTGAATAGATCACTGTTGCCGAACACAGGATAGATGCGTCAATGGACAGTGATCTATTCAAAATCGCATGTAATATCGCCAACAATGACACATGCGGGCTGCCGCTTACAGATGCGACCGCCTACGGCAGGAATCCCAAATTGCCCGTTGTAAATGAGACCTGAATGGCGTTGTGTATTTATTGCATGACACATGTTCCAGGCAAACCTACTGCCATAATTGCCTTTGCCTATTGGATGCTTTAACTCTCCCTAACAAAATGCTGATGTTGAAGTATACATTTTGGTCAACTGACGTGCTTGGTGACACGTAGGTTGAAGTGACGGTCTCCTCGATTTTCCAGTCCTATTTACAAAGTTGATTACACTTTACTTTTCTGTTATGTTTTTTTTTCTTTTCTGAAATGTTGACAATTTTTTTTTCTTTTCTGAAATGTTGACAATTTTTTTTTCTTTTCTGAAATGTTGACAATTTTTTTTTCTTTTCTGAAATGTTGACAATTTTTTTTTCTTTGCTTTTGTATAGCTGTGTGACCGTAAGGCTATCCTCCTGTGAGCCACCAAACCTGTTCCATCACCTCCTGTGCCTTCAACGCCGCTACTGTCTTCTGCTGTCGCAGTTCTCCGATATCGCAGGGAAATGGCCGGTCGAGGCGGAAATGCTCGACCAAACGGGCCGGCTGCCGGCAACAAAATCTGCCAGTTCAAATTGGTCTTACTAGGGGAGTCAGCGGTGGGGAAATCTAGTCTCGTCTTGCGTTTTGTCAAGGGTCAGTTCCACGAGTACCAAGAGAGCACAATTGGAGGTAAGTTAATTATCACTAAGGTAAAAAATCCCAGCCGGGTTAACGGACAGATCACAGCACACGTACTTTGATCAAAGGCCAAGGTGTGGTGCAGGAGCAGATTAACACTGCCCTCATCACTTTCTGTTTCCATTACGTGTTTTGTCCTAGCTTATTTACTTATGAGGGAGTCTTTCTTCAGCAGGAAGTTAAATGCCTGAATTGTGAGAACAAACAATGGACTTTCACCTTTTTAGAGTGTTTTCCGGACTCAAGCTGTTGCAGACAATCTTTTGTTCTGGTATCCCATATATTGTACTGCAGTAAATCTAAACTTGTGGATTACTGTTTATAACATATCAAAGTACCTTGCACAAATGTTTGAAGCAAATGCTGCTGACATGCGCGCATAGCTATACCTTGACTGATCTGTCAGAACAATGGCAAGTTGTTTGGTTACACTCTCATCAGAACTGAACATTAAATCTTAAGAGGCGTACAGGGAGCCCAGGTTATATACATATTACCTAAGATATTGGCTTGCTGCACCAGTCTTCCCTTTTGTTACTTCAGTTATCCTACAAGGCACCTGCTTGTGATGCTGGAACACCCACTGCAGGCTCCTTGCTTCTTCCTGACTACACAAAGCCTGATCTTTAAAAAACAAATTCAGTTCTAAGAAGAGTCTAACAGCCACTGATCAGATACAAACCTCATTTTAATGTGATTGGTGATACAGGAAGTGTAGAGCGAGAGTAAGTTGTATAGATCAGGATTCAGGGAGTTCATGTCTACTGACTCTGTAACAGCAGCATGTACAAAGAACTCGTATAGAGGTAAAGTGAGTCTACTTTCTCACTGTAGCATATTTGCTGTTTGGCATAGATGGCTTGCTGTTTTCTTTCACCGTGTTGCCTGAAGATACTCTTTATATAAACACTCCCTTTTTAATATAATTTAGTTTTGGGTACCTTATTGCTAAAGCCCCTTGTTTGTTGAGATATGCCTGTTGTGGAACAGAGGATCCGTCAAAGACTATGTTCCTGTACACGGTACTTCCAGACAGGAAACTCTCCCTGCTCACTAGGAAAGGAAGAGAGTCAGCAGGTTTTTTCATTCCATCTTGTAATGTCAGCTGATTAAGTCAAAAGTACAGTACAGCACTGACTTTCCATTTAACCTCTCCCTGTCCAGATCAGTGTGTGTATGTATATACAGTGAGGGGACTTTGTCAAAATCTGGAGCAGCTGTGCATGACAACCAATCGGCTTCCATCCTTCATTTTTAAATTTTAACTGAACGAACTGAAGAGAGAAGCCGATTGGTTGCCATGGGCAACTGCTCCAGTGTCTATCTGCTCTTGTTTTGATAAATTCCCCCCAGTGTGTGTGTGTGTGGGCAATATATATTTATTTTTTAAAAGGGGATATACTGAATTGGTATTGGCGTCGATAAACCATGCACATGATAGGGACACTCAGGATCAGTCCAAGCAAGTTTGTCCTGCATTTTGTTTCAGCAAGGCAGCAGACAAGCAGTTTCAGTGCAGGTGGGCAAGCCCATAGCATAAAATAAACAAAAGCCTGATCTTTAAAAAACAAATTCAGTTCTAAGAAGAGTCTAACAGCCACTGATCAGATACAAACCTCATTTTAATGTGATTGGTGATACAGGAAGTGTAGAGCGAGAGTAAGTTGTATAGATCAGGATTCAGGGAGTTCATGTCTACTGACTCTGTAACAGCAGCATGTACAAAGAACTCGTATAGAGGTAAAGTGAGTCTACTTTCTCACTGTAGCATATTTGCTGTTTGGCATAGATGGCTTGCTGTTTTCTTTCACCGTGTTGCCTGAAGATACTCTTTATATAAACACTCCCTTTTTAATATAATTTAGTTTTGGGTACCTTATTGCTAAAGCCCCTTGTTTGTTGAGATATGCCTGTTGTGGAACAGAGGATCCGTCAAAGACTATGTTCCTGTACACGGTACTTCCAGACAGGAAACTCTCCCTGCTCACTAGGAAAGGAAGAGAGTCAGCAGGTTTTTTCATTCCATCTTGTAATGTCAGCTGATTAAGTCAAAAGTACAGTACAGCACTGACTTTCCATTTAACCTCTCCCTGTCCAGATCAGTGTGTGTATGTATATACAGTGAGGGGACTTTGTCAAAATCTGGAGCAGCTGTGCATGACAACCAATCGGCTTCCATCCTTCATTTTTAAATTTTAACTGAACGAACTGAAGAGAGAAGCCGATTGGTTGCCATGGGCAACTGCTCCAGTGTCTATCTGCTCTTGTTTTGATAAATTCCCCCCAGTGTGTGTGTGTGTGGGCAATATATATTTATTTTTTAAAAGGGGATATACTGAATTGGTATTGGCGTCGATAAACCATGCACATGATAGGGACACTCAGGATCAGTCCAAGCAAGTTTGTCCTGCATTTTGTTTCAGCAAGGCAGCAGACAAGCAGTTTCAGTGCAGGTGGGCAAGCCCATAGCATAAAATAAACAAAACATCTGCTTATCCGAGCCACTAACTAAACTTGGCTCAGTTCCTGACCAACAGGGTGCCCCCTAATGGGTTCCCCAAAACAGTGGCACATTTTCAGTGTTCTCTCAGTACTTAGCCTTTTTGCACAGAAGCAGACTTCCACAGCACAGAGAGCGCCCTTAACATCAGTCGGCTTGCATATATAAAGGCCTGTGGAAAGCTGAGACTAATAATGAACTCGTCATATATGTGCCATAAAGTGAAAGTACAGTTGTGAATTCACAACTGTACTTTCACTTTATGGCACATATATGACTAACTTATTTACATATTTGGGTCACAACTAACTATCTAGTATTTATATTTGTATTTATATGACACGTATATTTATTATTAATATATATGCACACACGCACTTTTGGATTGCATACAGTTGCAAGTAGGAGTCGATCACTTGTACTGCTTTCAGTTTGTGGTATCACAAGCATCACATAATTTAAGGATTAAACATAGCACGCATCACAAAACCAAGCGCAGCACACCGGTTTATAATTGATCACTTTGATAGATATTGCTGCAGCTGGATCTCTTGGCTATATTTTATTTTTATATTTATATTTTTTATTGTTATTTTCTTTGTATGTTGGGTTTTTTAGTCTTAATTTAATTAATTTTTATTTTTGCCATATATCCTAGCGCAATGAACTCGGGCCACCTTGTAAGATGTGAACCTAGTAAGGAGGCTTTATCCCACCTAAAGCTCTACAGATCATATAGTAAAAACAGATTACAGCCCAGAACCCATGGCCCCATTTTATTTTTTATTCTTCTTTCTTTGGGCTTGGCCATTTTACCTGGCCCTTGGAATGCAATGTAGAACTACCTAGACTCTCTGTAAGTTGGGAATCTCTCAAGACTTTAAAGCATATGCAGAGAGATCATCTCATTTTATGGGGCTTAAGAATGCAGTCCATCATTCTTTAGAATAAGGTCAGTAGCCGAAAGGGAAGGCCACATACTGGTACAGCCTGGTGTCTGTCACTGCAAAAGCTGTCTTCTTCTTTTTTTTTTCCCCCCATCGCCCTGGCTGTTAAGGGAACCCGTGAGTAACATCAAGGGTGGTAATATACCTGGCAAGGCAAAAACCTTTTTACAAATGCATCCACCTGGGACATGGGATAAAAATTCAATTTGGACTTTTGTATAGCTTCTTGAAGTTGTTGAACCCATGAGTTTGGGGTGATACATTGAGTATCAATGTCATGTCTGTTAAAAAGGAGAGACCTTTTTAACAGACACAGCTCTTTAGTTACTTGAACCAAATAATTCCTTTTGTCAAGTCAAAATTTCTTTTGGCAAATACAGTATAGGAAAACATAGGGAGACAAATCTTCTTTTTTTTTTTTTTTGCTTTTACCTTAGTGCCTTGATTCTCAACTGGTGGGTCGTGACCCCATGTTCAGTGGGTCACGGCGAGCCTTTCACTGTTCTAGATGAGAGGCTCCTCATCCACCCGCTAGCGCAGCACTGTCAGTTCTTACACCAAAATATGCTGCCCAGAACCGCGTGTCAGCTTGAGTCGGCTGCGGCTATGGCCACGAGGGAGCTCCATTCATATGTACAGCTCCCTTATGTGTTCTGTAGAGGTGCCTGCACTAGAGTGACGTCACATTCTGGCTCCCGGAACCTCTACAGGGCACACCAGTGAGTTCTACAAGCATTGCACAAATGGATGGAGCTCTGTCCAGCACAGCAGCCAACACTGGTCCTCAGGCTGAGGATCCACTCCAGTTCTCGTATGGTAGGGAGACTGGGTGGATCTTAAAGATCCTGAGCCAATCACGGCAGGCTTTGTATGAATTAATACAAAGCCTGTCTTCATTAATACAAAGCCTGCCGTGATTGACTCAATGGAAGACTGAGGACACAGCGGGGATCGTGGACAAGGTAAGAGACTGTAATCCCGAGTGTGGCTCGGGGGTACCGCTTATGGTACTGAAAATTAACCCAGAGCCACACTCGGGAATACCGCCATGGAGGTTAGTGGGTGCATTTAAACATTATTTTGGGCTATACTCGTCTTATACGACGAGTATAGCCCAAAACCTATATTTTAACACAAAAAGTAGGGAGTCGTCTTATACGTCGGCAAATACGTTATTTTTTTGGAGTGTATGTGAGATTATTTCGGTCAGTGTGTTTTGAGGGCCCGTTCACACTAGTACAGTGCAATAATCACAGTCTCATGTCGCTGTACCATGCAATCGCACCTACCAGGAGTTCTGGTGTGGGAGGTGTTACATTGCCATTCATTTGAATGGCATCCCAAATGCACCTCCCACCCACAGTTTGATAGCAGTCCGACTTGGGTCACGACTTAATGACCAAGGACAAATGTGGGTCCTGAGGTTACAGAAGTTGAGAACCACTGCCTTAGTGCATATGTTTCTGGGAGAGATTGCTTCTAGATACTGAATTGCATTGCTAAGAACTAGTGTTCCCTGTAAGACTTTGGCAGTGACCTGACCAGATCCATAGCAACCCTTAAACACTTGGGAATGGACCTTATTAGGCACCATTCTTTAGTGAGACCGGGGCACCACCAGTTTCTCACAACGTGTTCCCTTTCCTTCTTCCTGGTATACTGCAAAATGAGAGCATACCAGGCTAGCGTCTGTGTGGTCCTAAAATATTGCCTGGCCACTGTCATTTTTGGCACTGGGACAATTTTTACTCTCTCAGCAGCCATGATTACTTGTGGGAATGTGTTGGGTACCTCTGATGTAGGGGTGTCAGCAGTGACCTCCCAAGTTCAGGCAAGATAGGAACATAATTTACTTCAGACACATTTCCAGGACTGGTTACCTGTTTTCTCCAGTTACCAAAACTTGGGAAAATCACAACCCAGTTTTGCATTGTATAGCAAGTTCTTAACCACACCACTACCGTGCTTTACAGTTTCACAAAGTGCCTACCCTGCTGTGGTGCTGTCAGTGTAGTCTTTGGCATCTTAATGTTTACAAAGTACTCCCATTTGGTCTGTGTCAGGTGGACCATGACTGCACCAGATGGTCTATTATTGTAATAGGCCTTCCACTGTTTGTTCCTGCTCCACACAGGGTTGGTAAATGGTGACATACACCTCCTTAGGTCACAGTTCATAGGCACCTGTATTATAGGATATCTCCCAGTCCTTGGCACCACCAGCACCAAATATGCAATGTTCATTCAAGGAAGAAACTCCTTTTGGGCTAGGAGGCTGTGCTTATCTGGCACCCATAGCTATTTTGCACCCCCCACCACCCAGTTGCCCCTTTTGATTAAAAAGAACAGTCTTGCCCAAGGCTTGCTTTCCTGTTTCCTGGGTTTATTGGTTTGAAGGGCAGATTTCAAAGATGGTCCTTAGTAGCAGCGTGTTGCTTCACATAGGACACCAGATAATCCACACTCTTGGGGGTCTGTATGCCTAATGCAGGGCTGTATCTTAACAGGCAAGGCAAATCGTACATTTTAGGACCTTTTTAGACTTCCCAAGGTTCTACTCTCATGTGAACACACATACAGTGTTTGGATAGCTATGGTAACCCAGAGACAGGCTATGATGTCTCCTTTTTGAGTTTAAGGTACACCTTGACATGCTCAGGTTGTAAGTCAAAAGTAGGCCTTTTGTGGCTCCTTGATTAAGGGTGATTGCATACCAGCCCACTGCTCCTGGGGCAGCTTTTCACTTTCAGTGACTTTCTCAAAGGTAAGCTTCAATATCATCCTCTAGGGACAATTTCTCTAAAGCATCTGCACCAGCTGTTGAATCATAGAAGTCCACCCCTACACCGCAATCTGCCTCCCTGTGTCAGCTGCTTTAAAGATAGGTTGACTGTCTCCTGTCCCTCTAAGGAGGACTGGTGGGCTACAGTCAGCTCTTGCATCTGCTGGACGGTGAACCAGTTCACCTCTTGCTTGTTAGTATTTGCCAAAAGAGCTGTTTTTGCTAGTTTCTCTATCTTGTTCAGCAGTAAGTGTCTACTCTCAAGGCACTGCTTGCATAGAAGCACCTAGTTGTACATGCTCAACTGGTATTGGCAGCAGTAAATTATGCATTAGACAAGGATACCCAGAAAAAGTCCAAGCAGTATTATGTACAGCAAGTCCATAAAATAAAACAAACATCTGCTTTTCCGAGCCACTATAAATTCTGCTCAGTTCCGGACTATTGGGATGCCCCCCAATGGGTTCATATTTTCTTGCTCCCCTAATAGGCCTTCATCCAGCCTTGGAACATTTTACAGGTTAATTCAGCTAAGCATTGCAGTCTCATTGCCGAATACATAGTCGGTCAGGTTGAAAAAGACACAAGTCCATCGAGTTCAACCTATAGAGAAAAAAGGAAGAAAAACCTAAAACGGAATGCTATGCCCACAATTACACACCGTTGATCCAGAGGAAGCCAAAAAAAACCCTATAAAGCATGGTTCAACTTTGCTCCAACGGGGGGAGATTACTTCCTGATCCCATAAGGCAATCTGATATTCCCTGGATCAAAAACCTTTGGTGCTTAATACACCTTTTAAGAACTCGATATCCAGTAATATTCTGTGCAGTGTGGTCTGACCATACATGCATCACCTAAAACATCTTATGTCTGTAAGAACACTTACTTTCAAAAAGGAAGAATCTGTTTACTGTGGGAAATTGTTTTTTTACATTCATTTCATATGTGAATTCAAATTGTACTGATAAAGTGTCAATTCATTTTTTGTAAAAAAAATTTTGGTGTGTGCTTCTGTCCTCAGCTGCATTCCTAACACAGACCGTATGTTTGGACGATACAACAGTGAAGTTTGAGATCTGGGATACCGCTGGGCAGGAGAGGTACCACAGTCTGGCCCCCATGTACTACAGAGGAGCGCAAGCAGCTATTGTAGTATACGACATTACCAATACAGTATGTGTTTGTTAAACTGTGTGAA
>NW_017306630.1:1020161-1054283 GCF_000935625.1 Nanorana parkeri
TTTGTTGTTACATGTTTAAAAATTGGCTTTTTATTTTTGCCATTCTGGGTAGCTGGCTCTCACTTTTAAGAGGTGGGATAATTACCGTTCACCCGGCCATTATCTATAGAAGCTCCTGAGAGTAGCTTATATCTATGTTGGGACTGACTTTTCCCATTTTTAATGGGAGCAGTAATTTTTCTCTCCAAGCCCCGATGCTGGCGACGTACACTGCACGTCGTCAGTCACGAAGGGGCTAAGTTGCTTGCTTATCTGGTAGATGACTACTGAAGTTATGCTTCCTTAGTCACCTTCTCCCACAGCCTGGTAAATGGATTATTGGAGGTGATACCATGGATATACAGTATATGCTAGCTGCATAAAAAAAATATATATTTCTGTGCATACAGATGCTGTTGTAAACTGCGCAGGGATTACATTTATTAGGAAAACATTTTATGTTGGGCTTTAATGGTTGCGGATAGCGTTCAAGGCCTAAATCCGTTATTGATAGCTGGAATCCATGTTGAGATAAATCTGATTCTGCTATAAAGTGCTCTAAAAGAAATTTGTGCAGCACAGTTACCACCATGCTTCTAAACTGTGATTTTGTAGGGGAAATCCCATCATCTTGGACATCACGAGGATTTCCTGTCGGCTATGGTGATGATCTTGGAACAGCACAGAGCTGACCTAGCACTGGCCTGGCCTCTCTTCAGCAGAAGATTCATACAATTGTGATCCATTGCTTGATAATAGCAACGGTTAATGTTAGACTAACAAAAGGTGCTTGCTCAATTGACCTAATGAGCCCCCCCCTTTTTAATAAAAGTGTTTGGGAGGGGGTTGGTAACTGCTCAATAGGGGGGAAAAAATGATGCATCCAAATAGGATTTTTGACTTTCCTGAAAAATATTTTTTTGAGTACACAAAGGGACACAGGATTATTAATGCGAGGACATAGGGCTATGTTGCTGCATTCAAGAAATTGGATGCTGGCAAACAAAGCTATAAAGGCAGCCTATTACAACCCCTCCCACTCCCATCATGCTCCAAGTTTTTTTTGCTAGTATTCTAGGAGATATTCCCTCAGAAAGAAGCAAACTTTCTTACTTTTTTTTTTTTTGCTCTTTATCAAAATATTTTTTTCTTGTATCCAGCTCCTTTTTTAGTTGTAGAGCCAGCTCCTTTTTTAGACTTTTTAGTGCAGAATGTTGTATCCAGGGGCAACTGGATATCCAGGGGCAGCGAGCTAGAATTTTAAACTCCCCGCTTCAGATTATCAAACCTGCTAACTTCTCCGCAAAGAATAACAGACCTCAATGCTGCTCTGGTGCAGCTCCTCACACAAGGGGTCATAGCCAACATTCTGGAAAAAGAAAATTCGCAGGGTTTTTAAAGCCTGTTCACTGTTCCCAATGCAAAAGGGGGGATTTGCCCCATTCTGAATCTAAAGGTTCTCAATGTCTTACTTTTTAAGGTGTACAAAAATTCCACATAGAATCTTCTAGATCAGTCATTGCTTCTCTCCATTTAGGGACTTTTGGCCTTTGTGTACATCAGAGGTGCCTACTTGCATATCCTCCTCTTTCTGGCTCATCAACAATTGCTGTGTTTTGCCTTGAGCCCTCAAGTTGCCTTTGCTTTTGGTCTATACACTTAACCTCTGGTTTTCATTGCGGTACTAGCCCCTATACCTGAATGACCTCCTAGTGAGAGAACAGTCGGTACAGACTGTCAATTAATGTCCATTGAACTCTGCAGAGGATTGGGTGGTTCCTAAATCTCTAGAAGTCAGTGCAAGAACTGACGCATCGCATGGAGTACCTAGGACTTTTCCTGGATACTTCTCTGTCAGGGGACTTCCTTTCTTGGAAAAGCTCCAAACTCTCTGCTCCCATGTTGAGATGCTGCAGTTTAGAAGCCTAATCAATTCTTTTTTTTGCATGGGCGGTCCTGGGCTTAATATTGGCCTCTTTGGAAGCAGCAGTTCCATATGCCCAGTTTTACCCCAGACCATTACAACTCAACATTCTGGTGGCATAGGACCAAAAGGCTCAGTCTCAACCATCGCATTTGCCTGACTGCCTCCTAAACCAGGCTTGCTCTAGTCTCTGCTCACGAGTCCAGCCCAGGGAAATCCTTCCTCCTAGTGACTGAGATCAGTTCAACCTGATCTATGCCTTTTTACTTATTTCTAAAATTCCTTTCACTTAATCAGGTTCTCTTCTGCTGATTTACAGCAGGCAGTGGACAGGTGCGATAGCTAGACCTGAGCACGCTGTAGATCTAGCTGTGTGATACCACAATCAAGTGCCTAGCCTTACAGCGCTCATAAAAAAAGAGGCAACTAAACATATGAGCCGTCTTCAATTTCTTCTGATTTCTGTTTAAAAAGAAAGCGCCTGTTCTAGAAGCATTTGGCAAGATCTCAAGCAAAATTTGATTTCACGCTGTTATCGGTAAAAAGATTGCATTATATATATTTTATTTTTTTTGGTCAGACTAACTTCAAGTTTTCTTTCTCTACCACGGTAGGAAACCTTTGCAAGAGCGAAAAACTGGGTGAAAGAACTTCAGAGGCAGGCTAGCCCAAACATTGTAATTGCCTTGTCTGGGAACAAGGCTGACCTCTCCAACAAAAGAGCTGTAGATTTCCAGGTGAGTTTGCTAGGTCTCTGTCCTCCTTCCAATACAGCTAATACAGAGAGACTGCAGAATGTTTTCATACTTTTCTCTTGCCTGTTGCAGGAAGCTCAAGCCTATGCAGATGACAACAGCTTGCTCTTCATGGAGACCTCTGCTAAAACCGCTATGAATGTGAATGAAATATTTATGGCCATAGGTGAGTTTTTTTGTTTTTACTGGGGGCATCCAGCAGCTAAGTTTTGATATTTTTATTTTGCTCTACACCTAACTTCTCTATAGTTGAGCACATCATGTATGGGATGCCCTGTGTGGCAGCCCTCAAATTAAGTGGGTCAATACTGCAAAAAAATGTAATTGTGGGCTCTAGTAATTGTACACGCTCTCACCCACACTATACACGTGTCACGGCTGTTAGCTGGGATCTGCTAAAGGAGGTGGAACCAACAAAAAAGGCCTCATCTCTTTTAGCCATTTGCTGCTGTCTGTGTAGGTTGGAAAATAACGCGGGTAATCTGGGTGAATGCTAGGGCAGTAGCTCTCTGTATAAAGGTATTCCGGAGCACCTTTAAAGTATATATAAAAAACTTTTTTGGGGGGGGGATAAGGAAAAGATTAGACTGTCAGGTTTTTACTGCTGCCTGTGTCCCCCACCACAGAGATTCATTCTCTGTTTCCTTAACGAGGTCCACAAGGACAGATAAAGTTACCAAGAGGCGACTTCCCCTCACCTCTTGTCTCGTATAAGAGGAGAATTCCCCTCACTTTGAGGAATCGATCTATCGTTTCCTGTTGCTACCCCAATAAGTAAAGGAAAATCTCGGGTCACAGATGGCACAAAATAACGTGACCAGGGTTTTAATCCTTCCCTACTATATCCAAAAGCTATACATAAACCTATTATACATTATTATTCAGGATTTATAAAGCGCCAACAGTTTGTGCAGCGCTTTACAATATAAGGAAGACATTACAATCGCAATACAATTCAAGACAAGATGGTAAGGAGGGCCCTGCCCGTGACATCTTACAATCTATGAGGTTGTTCAATTGTCCCTTTAAAAGGTGTACAGCTGCCACTACTTGGAGCAACAGCACAATCACTCCTTACATGAGGTATTTATATATAGAGTGAGATATCTATATGCTAGAAGTGATGCAAATTATACGATTGTTGCCTGTACCATAAATCACAATCATATTTTTTTTTTTGCTTCTCTAGCTAAGAAGCTGCCGAAGAATGAGCCCCAAAGTACACAAGGAGCCCCTGGAAGGAACAGGGGGGTGGACCTCCAGGAAAACACCCCTCCGGCTCGGAGCCAGTGCTGCAGTAACTGAGTTCCCTCCTTCTCGCTTGTTGCCTATTGGTGGGGAGAAAGGAGCAAAAACACAGAAATATCCCAAATTACAATACCATTTAAAAGCTTCAGATCAAGAAATATACCAACATGAAAATCTATCTGAGATGAGACTGGAAATCCACGCTAATTATACTTGCTCCTCACAGAACCAGAATGAACTCTGGCTCTGGAGGGGCTAAGATAGACGCTGTGAGCCTTTATTGTACCATCTACTTCACCACTCCAGTTTCTAAATGATCAGCGTCCTGATGGATATCTCATTCCACCTGCACTTTTTTCCTTGTATAAATACTAATTCAATTTTTAAGTCTTAAGTCACTTTTAATATATGTATTATAAATATATAAATATGAACTATGATCTGATTAACTTCCCACATCCTTGCCCTCTTGTTCCTGCTCCATTTTAGTAGCTTTGGTGGTGGGTACAGAAGGGTAGAGGTGCTTCAGTTTTTGAGTTCTCAGAAAGATTCGGTGAACTTGATGAACCTGATCATCATAAGCTCTTTCTTAAAGGGTGCCTGTGAGGTTAGAAACAAGGGAGCTGCCATGTGGTTGTTTTTTTTAGAAAAAACTTAAGCTCCAGTGTTGTTACCCTGACCCTGTTTACGCTACCTTGTGACTTTAAAACCTGCAACAAGCATGTGACCTGCAAGTCTGAATAGTTTGAACTCCAGTCCTGCAAATCTTGCATACTTGTTCCGGATCAGTGTCTAGCTAAGCTAGGTAGTTAAATCGGGATAAGGGAGGACAGCACTAGAGCCTACACCTTTACACAGCAAGCAGCAGCTCCCATATTTTTGTCCTCAAAGGTTTCCTTTTAAACGGTATAATGTGAGGACAGAACTCTGTGTACATTGACATGCATATATGTATGGAGTGTATATGAATATATATATTTTTTTCATATGTTTAATCCCCTTAATACAGAATGCCTTGCTAAGTTAAACTTTAATCAAAATGCCTTTTCTGGAAGAAAAAAAAATGGGATAAATCAAAATGGCACCTTGGACCTAAAATGGCTTACCAGGAAGTCGAACAGTCTTTTTTTATTTTTGAAAGACCTACTTTGCTCATTGACTTTTTTTTTTTCTTTTTTTTTTCCTTTTTTTTTTCTAATGTAATCATGTTGTTCTATATTCCTCAGAAGTATTTTCAGTTATAAGAGTTCTAGAACCATTTAAAGGCTGTCAGAAGGCCATAAAGCACTTTCAGGAAAGAAAAGTTAAAGAAAATCTCAATGGTTTTGGTGGTCTGTGCACAGGCATTTTCTGGCATTTAATCTGTTTGCTGGATCAAACTGTCAATGTTTTGCCATCATGTTATGCTTAAGAAATGACAGAATCACCTTTTTTATTTGACAGCCACCAAGTAGGTTTGACATATTTGTGAAACTGCAATGCACATAGCAACCAGTATGATGGCCACTTCCATCTTCTTGCATCTAGTATAGGAATGGCAGGGGGAATCTGATTTGGTTGTTTTGGCAAACCCATTTTTTTCATGTATACTATATCATCCCCATAGCCTACTGATTAAGGCCATTTCTCCAGTCACGTGCTCTATTGCTTCCATAAACCTGAAGAAACAAATCGTGTATTACGGAGGTTTCGCTGTCTTGGGCTGCACACACCATAGGTGTGGGATGCGAAAGCAGCTAGATGAGAGAAGTTTCTTTTGGAGTATAGCAGTCGCTTCTGATGTTGTATAACTGCTGTTCTTATTTGTGAGTAGACGCTGATCTCCACCAGTAACAGTAAAGTAGGGTCAGTACAAATTCCATCTTTAACATTTCTGTAACTTCATTATTTGGGAGCTGTAAAGCTGATTTTTATAAGGTGTCTTTCTGTCTCCAAACCCAGTCACATGACCAAATATCAATTGTGAGTATTAAGGGGAAGGGAACCTTCTTTTTTTTTTTTTTTCTTCATATTTTGTATTGTATGTTCTCTGCAATATGTACTTAATCAGTATATCTTGATAATACAGTATGTACCCAAATAGAAACCCGGTTTCTTTCATTTTCTGTGTAAAAGAATAAGACTTTTCAGAGTGCATGGCAGCAATGACACCAGATTGTGGTGTTTTTTGCATATTCTAAGCTTTTTCAAGGACATGTTATAACCCCCAACTGGTGACACTGGAGGTTGGTGTAGAGTTTTTACAATGCAAAGCACATCTCTGGGCAAACTGGGGAAAAAACTACCCTTCCAGTGGCGCTACCCCCACAGTGCAAAGGGTAACTGCTCGTTTTATGTTTGGTGAGCTGCCATAAAGCACTTTTACTTACCTGATCCTTGCTCTACCAGCAGTCAGCACTGTCCCTCTTCTCCCCCTGAATTGTGGCTGGTGGGATGTCCCTCGGCGTCCTCACGTCTAATGCAGGGTTATGGAACCTGCGTTAGATGTGATGACATCAGCAGTCTTTAGACTGCAGGAGCGGAGAAGAGGAAAGGCTGTGGGGGACCGGTGTAGCTGCCTGGCAGGATCAGGGGTCAGATGAGTAAAAGTGCTTTACTGCAGTAGCTCGGCATTTAACCCTTGCAGTGCACTGGGGTTTTTTTGGGGGTGGGTTGCGGCCTTCAATGTACAGAGTAAATGACTGCTACCGCACCTCTTCAACTGATGCATTTGAGTCTTACACATGTGGAGCATGTCAAGCTATGGCTTTGTTTGTTTCAAAAGTATCACAGTAGGGATTGTTGATGACATATCCAAACCTAGACATGGAGCTGCGAAATGTAGGGCCAAAACGAGCTTGGAGAACAGGTGAAATGTGTTTTTTATTTACATAGCCAACCTTTTAGTGAATGTCTGGCATTTATCTTGAAGTTATTTCTACATATACTGGCATTGTCATGGTCTTGGTAAACATGTTAAAGGAAAGCCAAACCTTTTTTTAATAGAGTGCGGAAAGATGAGAGAACACCCCTCAAGTACGCTCGCCATACACTGGTATATTTTTATATAAAGGTTCACATGAAAGCACTCATCTGAACATTGGAAGAAGCCGTCAGACTTGACAAATGTCATTCAAAGTTTAGTTTTACAATGTTTGGAATTGAATGACGTTTCTTTGAAAAACAAAACACAGAGAATGGCCACGGGGGCGGGATGGCTCTTGGCTGTTGCACTGATTGTCTTCAGGGGCAGCTGCAGACACCAGCCAGAGCCTCCCGCTCGGCAACTGGTGACGTCTGAGAGCTGGGAACACAGGTTAGGGCAGTGTTTCTTGGTGTTTTAGAGTATGTACCTCATAATACCAGTGTTTACCAAGCCCCCTCTAGAAACTAATACCTGTACCCCTCTAGGTTAGTGTTAGGACCTCTTCATACCTATGCACATGTATAGGTGTAAATATGCACATATCATTTTCCTTTTGAAAACACACTAAAGTGCAGCGTATAGATGCCACAGCCACATAAAGAATGGAATTCTCCAAATTCTTTGCTGCAGGAAAGCTGAAGTATGAATCGAGATTCACACTTGTGTGGTGCATTCATGATCATTATGTCTCTTGTTAAGGCAGATTGCATTAAGGCAGCCTATTCATTTTAAATGTGCTGCAAGTACACTTGGGACACAAGCAACCGCACCTGGTCCTTTTTGGGAACACAGCGCACGATTGTGCACTGCCTTGGTTTGTTGGGGTGCCATTAAAAGACAACTATAGGGTAACCTTTTTATCTCCTAGTTCTCTTTAGGGTCACGGGAGGACATATACTAACATCCTCCCGTGACCCAAAACTCAGTATATAGCGGGCTTTTGCCCACTATATACTGAGCGCTGCAGCCGGGACGGATTCAATGTCACACATTGGCTCTAACTATGGGGATGAGTCTAAATTACTCTAGTAATAGTTCTCCTTTTAATGGCACCCAAAGATTACTCATTGCGACAAGTTAGAGTGTACACCAATGCTTGAATGCAAAGGTCTGGTCCTGGCCTCAATGCTTTCCAAACGATGTTGGGTTTTTAAAAGCGTAGGCCACGTTTTACAAAAGAATAAATGCGCACTAATGGAAAGTGCCATAATTCTATGCAATGGACCCTGCAAAGACTGCAACTGCAGTGGATCATGGGTGCAATACAGAGGCTCTTGCAGACTCGTCCTCTCAGTCACTGTCGATACCAAGGTGCAGAGATGGGAGGAAGTATCGATAGACTCCATGAGAACTAAACTAAGAGTCCCACAGTGGCAGGTAGGACTTGAAGTCTCTCCATTCACAGACCCTGTGAAAGTGGCAGAGCCTCGTACAGCCATGCAAAATCAAAAGATTCATGGATTCGGCGAGGAGAACAACTCTTGAGATTCAGGTAAGGGGGGGGGCATATGGGATGCATCCTGAATACGGGAGTTCCATGAAACATGGTCAGAGAGATGTTAATTATACTTGGTTTTCTATGTGATTTTATTTCTGTTTGATTTTTGTCCACTGCCTGAGAAACATTTGGATTATAGTTCCTGTATATTGTGACAATATGACCTGTTTGGGTGCACTTACTTGAGGATGTGAGAAATAATGTTAATCTGTAGCTCTCTCTAGTTCTTTCTGTATTTACCTGAGGAACACACATGTCCCTTATCTTGCCACAGTTCAGACAAAAGAAGAGAGGTTTTAAGCAAGAGTAGAAAAGAAGGCACTTGGATACTGTGGCGCAGATATTCATTGTAATTGGAATTTCCACAGCTAGTGCGGAGTCTCCAGCTAAATGCCTCCCTTTTTTTTATTGGTGACATGTAATTGCAGCAGAATTAATTTCACTGTGCCCACCTCTGGAACATTTATTGCACAAATCTACACTCTTTTAACTTGCTGGAATAAGTTGCAGGTGCTGCTAATAAACTATTCACAATAGACCATTTCCATTTATTCCTCTTTCTACAAAGCTGAAATGGAGAAGGCATGGAGCTAAAAAAAAATCATCATAGTTAAACCAGCAAATGGTGACCTGGCTTTGTTGAATCCAATAATACCCTTGGAGTGTCATATATCGATGAACTTTTTGAAGGTGCAAGCTCCAGGACTACCATTTTCATGATTCCTAACTGTTTGGGAAGTAACTTGCATAGCAGAAGTGTGCTAGTGCCTGATCCATGGGCAATAGCTGGGGCACTAGCGCCTTCTAAAACAAGTAGGTAATGGCAGCTCTCTCCTGACAGTCAAAGTGACAACAAATGACATGCAGTTTGTCAATCGAATTGACAGTGGTTTTTGTCCACCATATCAGTTATATTACCTGTTGAATCTACCAGTAGATCTGATTTATACCCCCCCCCCTCCCATGCAACAAACCTATTACTCCTACCTGCTTAAGTGTTAGGGCCATTTGAACCAGAATGCAGTGTGATCACTTGTATTGAGGTGTATTGTAAGCACACTGTGTTAAGCTCCCCTTTCAAAATTAATCGGCTGCAATGTACCACAACACACACGCACGTTGCATTTGTGGCAGTGGACAGGGCACTGCACTGTGGAGGTACCTAAATGAATGGCAGTCCAGCAGATGCATAAACGCATGTGATGTGTCATACAGCATCGCGGGTGGTGTGAATGGGCCTTAGCTGGAGTTGGGTTTAAATTTGTTTCTTAACGATCGATGCCACCAGAATCGCCTCTATTGTAACGCCGGCTCTACAAATGTAAACATTTGTCCTGGTGGCTTTATTTAAACGGGCCCGCTGCCAGTGATGTACTGGTTGCTAAGGGAATAAAGTAGCAGCAACTTAGACATCTCATGTACAGGTGAAACTCGAATAATTAGAATATCGTGCAAAAGTAATTGCAGTAAGTGCTGCAAAAGGGGCCCAAACCAAGTACTGAGTACATATGCATGCTTATACTTTTCAGAGGTCCGATATTGTTCTATGTACAATCCTTGTTTTATTGATTGCATGTAATATTCTACATTTTGAGGTTGTGGATTTGGGGTTCTTGGGGTTTTCATGGGCTGTAAGCCATAATCATCACAATTATGACAAATCACGGCTTGAATTATCTTGCTTTGCATGTAATGAGTCTATCTCATATATTAGTTTCACCTTTTAAGTTGTATTAGTGAAATAAATTAACTTTGCACGATATTCTAATTATTCGAGTTTCACCTGTATATCGACAAGTGCATTCATTTTATTCCACCTTTTCAAGCCCATTTCTTGTGGTCAAATCAGGCTTGTTTAGATTATTTCATGACAAATGTCCGTTAATAAAAGTAATAAAATCATGATCTTCAAGTCTACAGCTGTACTTTAGAATGCCACATAACCATCAGGAAAGCTGGGCGGCGAGTCATTACACACCACCATACTTCCTGATTGGCCAGGGAGCTGGCTTCATGCTCCCTCATCACTAAGTGACGAGGGAACACCAAACCGGCTTCCTGGCCAATCAGGAAGCAGGAGGGTGAGTAATTGCATCCCCCCCCCCCCAGGTTCCTGATTGGCCAGGATCCCTGGTGACGAGCGGCATGGAGCCAGCTTCCTGGCCAATCAGGAAGCTGGGCAGCATGTAATGACTCGCCGCCCAGATTCCCGATACTGAAAGTTCCGGTACCGGGATAGACATCAGGAGGCATTGGTGCATCCCATAGATGGAGGATATATGGGTTTATTCCAATTTCCTCCTCCATATACCTGTGGATGTGGTCAAGGCCAAAATGGATTCTCTCAATTCTTCCATCATGTTTGAAAATCCTGTCTTGCCACTGGGGATATCGAATTTCACAATTTGATGTCATAAATGATCTGAAATTCTGTCTTTAAAAGAGAACTATGAGGTAACCTTTTTATCCCACAGTTCTCTTTAGGGTCACAGGAGGACATATACTAATGTCGTCCTATGACCCAAAGCTCAATATATAGCGGGCTATTGCCCACTATATACTTAGAGCGCTGGAGCCAGTACAGAGGCAGAGCTAGCTGTGAACGGCCCAACCAACCCATCCATTTCCCCAGTCAGCGCTGGGGAGGGGGGAAATCCCTGCGGGGAGCGGTGACTGACAGTCACCACTCTGCAGGGAGATGATCGGGAAGTGAGCGAGCGACGGTATGTGTTTGCTCATTTCCCGATCTATAGAGTTGACGTGTGACAGTTTCAATGTCACACGTCGGCTCTCACTATGAGGATGAGTATAAATCACTCACCTCATAGTTCTCCTTTTAGGCATTTTTTTTTAGTC
This sequence comes from Nanorana parkeri, assembly GCF_000935625.1. Classification (NCBI taxonomy): domain Eukaryota; kingdom Metazoa; phylum Chordata; class Amphibia; order Anura; family Dicroglossidae; genus Nanorana; species Nanorana parkeri. The sequence continues at coordinate 1,031,327 of NW_017306630.1, forward strand.
TCTCCATCATAGGGCATAATACATTCACACAACAAGCTGTAAACTACCCCCTGGGTTTCACAATTTGTAAAATGTTTGAAAAGTCTATCTCTGGGGAAACGCAAAACTTCCCCTTGCACGAGAGCTACCCCTGCACTGTGAGGGTTCACTGCTCGTTTATGTCTAGGGGACCTATTTAAAGAACATATACTTACCTGATCCCTGCTGGCTCCAAGACAAAATGCCTGCAGCCTCTTCCTCCTTCTCCGCTTTGGCAGTCAGACAGTCCACAAGCCAGAGCGTAGAGATGACAAGGAGAGCTCCAACCACCGGGGCAGTGAGGGTGAGGTAAGTAAAAGTTTTCTTCGTCTTACCTTTTAGACATTAAATGAGTTTTGTTTTTGTTATTCAGACATAAGCTTTAATCAATATTTAACCATTGCAGTGCAGGGTATTTTTTTTTGCAAGGGATTTTTCTTTTTTTCTTTTTTTTTACAAAACCGGACCCTCTTCTGCCAAAATAAATCTACCTCCGTTCCCCAAAATTGTTTTGATTTTCTGTGTACACTGTATGGTGCACACCGTACAAACTCTGCCCATTCAAATCATCTCTAAAACACTATGAATGAGCCTAATGCCAGGGACTGTTGTGTGCATGCACAGGAGTCTCATACACAGGATGCCTTGGAACCTGGAAGTGGTGGAGATAAAAGATCGATCCAACAGTGCTGGAGAAGAGCACACTTGTAAGGTGAGTGTGCTAACATGCTAGCAGTTTACTGCTGCTTTAATGTAATTAAAGTGTTATTGCTCTCCTGGAAGTGCCATCATTCTGGATTCCGTGATTGATATTAGCAGTTAAGCGCTAATCACTCCAGCAATAGCTATCTCCTCATAATTACATTATTTCTGTACACCGATGAACGTCATTCCTTGACAACTGTCCCCATAGTATCTTACATCGTTTCCTTACTACTTTACAGCTGATTGTACCTACAAACAAGCAATTAAAGGGCAACCTCACCTCACACCAGTGTGCTGAGTTTGGGTGGGAAGGTTGAATCCTCCACAACATGGAGCTTTCATCACAGTAAGGGTGTTTTACAGGTGATTTTGAACCTTTTTTTTTCTTTTTTGCATGTTTTTCAGGCATATTTGGGCTTGAGTGTTTGTTTTAGCCAAGGGAAAGTTGGATATTAGGACAAGAAGATGGTTGATTAGCCTTGAAAACCCACACATTTCTAGATGTTTTTGAATCATTTTCAGGTGCTTCTATTGAAGTCTATAGGGCCAAAAACCCATTCTGCTTTAAAGGAGAACTATCGGGTTAAGTCTTTTCCCCATAGTTCTCCTTAGGGTAACGGGAGGACACAAACTAGCGTCCTCCCGTCACCCTAGGCTCAGTATACCGCGAGCTGTAGCTCGCGGTATACTGAGACGCCGCAGTATACCCGAGCAGCTGCTCGCTGTATACTAAGACGCCGCAGCTGAAGCGGATCCCGACAATTGAGCCGGGATCCGCCCAGCTGCGTGACTGACAGCTGGCTCTGCCTATCTAAAGGCAGAGCCAGCTGTACCCGCCCCCGTCCATTCCGCCAGTCAGCGCTGGCGTGGAGGGGGGAATTCAGCCCCTCCATTGTCATGGCAGAGAGCCGTGACAGGATCGAGAGGTGAGCGAACGCCGGTATGTGTTCGCTCACCTCCCGATCTACTGAACCGACCTGTGACAGTCTCATTGTCACAGGTCAGCTAGAGCTATGAGGTGAGTGAAAAGCACTCACCTCATAGTTCTCCTTTAAAAGACCCAAGTTAGGGCTTGTGTATGAAGGTGTTGTCGTCATACAGGGCTTATATTAGAATGCAGCCAATATCAAACACATGCATTTGAAGGCAAACAGCTGTGATTGACCTGCTTTGCTTGCAAGGTAATCAAGTCTCAAGTAGTTACATAGTTATATAGTATTTGAGGTTGAATAAAGACATAAGTCCAACCTATTAGGATCTCATTCTAGGAGTACCCGTACCCCTGTATATTACGGTCCCTTAAGAAGTAGGACATGCTGCATTCAGAAATACGCAATTTAACACAAAGCAGGCCAAACACAATCTCAGAAATGTCATCTGCACTGTATGATTGCTGTATATGGGGGATCCGCTGACCTATGTTTTACCACATGCTTCATCAAACACAGGTAAACAACACCATTACAAAAGCCCTTAGGTCCCATTTATAGCTACGTGTTTTGTAGTTGACATTTCAGCGCTCAGGCCCCTGTAGCTCGACTCCTGAAGCTCAAAAATGTACTTTTACCACCCCTTACACAAGGTTGTGACAAAGGTGTCACTTTTCCAGCTCCACTCACCTAACATTTATCCTTTCTAAATTACGTAACATCCATTGAGTTAGCATTGCATAATCATTTATCTTTGTCATTGTCAGTTTTTACAATCTATCTACAAGCTATCCAAAAATGAGAGACATTGATCCTTTTTCCCAAAATTGATTAGCTGGATTTGGGTAATACCTAGTAAAACAGTACATAAAGTTCCACCATACTATTTTAAATATTGATATACCTTTTATCAGATTTTTATCACGCATTAGGCTTAATCTACTAAAATGAGATTTTTTTAACACCGCTATTTATGTTTCTTGTGGGTTTTTTTTTTTCATGCAATATGTTCAATTCTAAAACATGAACGTGATTCATTCTTATTTTCCCTTATGAAATTAACATTCACAGTGCATCTAAACCTAAGCACAAAATTGCAGTATTGCATCTTACCAGTGCTTAGATGTGATAGTTGCACTAGTTTTTTTTTCCCCCCCCCTATATTTTTACCTGGTGATTTTGCCTTATTTTCTAATAAGTCATTATTTAATCTCAAAAATTGTTATGTTACCACCACCTCAAACAGCTCCATTCCCTGGTCTCTTTAACAGACACCTATTCAAATGTACACTTATCACAAGCCTGAAGCTAGTGTTACTTTAAGGGGTGATAATCTGTGTAATAATCTTTGTAAATTGACTTTTACAATGTTTCATTCAAGGGCCATTAAAATACTTGTTATAATAGCACTAGTTATGCTAAATAGGGATAAACTCGGAAGTTAGAGTGCATGATAATCAACTCCAGTCGCGGCATTACCTGCAGCTACACAACAAAGGGGCAGAATGCTGGAGACATTCTTGACCTTTTATGGCCACATGGCCATTTTTGGACAATGTCATATAAGGTCAATTATGTCACCAGCGTCCCGCCCCTTTGTGGCTGCAGGGCGGGCGATGCCCCAGCTGCAGCTCATTGGGTACTGACACTTAACTTCCAAGTTCCTGAGCGCATTCCTAGTGCTATACTAGGCTAAAAAAAGTGTTACTTACCTTTCTGCATTGAGATCTAAAGCTGTATTCACACTTGTCCGCTCTGGTGTTTTGCGTTATTGCGCACGTGTTATGCCATGTGTTAATGTGTGTTGCAGTAAGGCAGCCCATACTAATAGGCTGCCAATGTACCAGAACAGACTTAAAGATAGGCATGCACCATTTTGAGGGACACAGCGCACCGCAGTACACAGCTGTGAATTTACCTTGCATTGCAATGCATATATGTTCTCTTAGTGTGTTGAGATGTCTCTAAAAAAAAAGAATGGCACCATAATGCACTAACGTGTCTATAGTGTGGTAACGTGCGCTGCAGAAACTCACCTGACAAGGTTCAGTAAATGGGTGAGGAGGAGAAAGACAGTTTTGTGAACTGAGGACTTTATACCCAGTTAAATGCATAGCCTTCATTCACATGTTGTGACTTAATATGAACCTTTTTGACATCTTTATCTTGTACCCATTCACAGCCCATTGTGAATCAGTCAGTTGTCATTAACAAAACCCGAATTGTCTAATTCAAAGCTGTGTTTTTAAAAACCCATGTCTTTCTTAACAAGCACACAGTGTAAATGGGATTAGGCCTAATCTCCTTGTGACCCACCCACAATTTTTGTGCTGAAAAATGTTACTCATATAGATCCTCAGATTCCAAATAGGATTAAAAACTCAATTATACAATGATCATATTTCTCCTTCTGTTTCAATGTAGTTATTTAGAATGAGAAAAACAATACTTTCTGTATATTAAAAGAAGAGATTTATAGATTAATAAAAGTGCTTTGAACAATTGGTTTAAAGTTTAGTTATTTTACAAGGAAAAAAGTGAAATGCTTACGTACACTGTACATTGGAGGATGCTTAAATCACAACAATGGAAACATTTAAACATACAATGACAAATCAATGAAATGTAGAAATTTACTCTTTGTTGTCTTTTGATTCATTGGCATTGTCCTTTTGGTCTGTTCCCTGTGGAGCTGAGAGCTGGATGGGCACAGTCCTCTCCTCTACAGCTCGCATGGTTTTCCAAGGGGCTTCTATCCGCAGCTGACCTTCAGTGGTCAATGTGCAGCTGATGTCTTCTGCCTTTACTTCCTGAGGAAGATCTGTTTCCTTCCTGAAGATCTGACACTTGTAGGAGTAAGACCCTTTCCCATCCTGGTTCTTTGTCTCCTTGGCTCCAGTCACCAGTAGCTTCCTTCCCAAAACCTTGACTGTCAATTCTTCAGGACAGAAGTCCTGAACTCCCAGACATAGCACAAATCCACCTTCTGTAGACTTGATGTCACTACTCACCACCATTGGTAGAATCTTATTCTCTTCAATATTCATCTCCTGCATCAGCTGTTGGTGGAACTGCTCTACCCTGCTGATATTAGCTTTTATCTCTTCCACTGTCTGAATCATGTCCTGCTCCATTCTAGAGAAGACATCCACAGACGTTGGCCACAGAGGCTGCAGGAAGGGTTTCCAGGATGCTGCATTGCTCTGGAGCTGAAGGCACAGCATTGTCTGGCCACAAAGATCTCTGTTGCAGCAATAATATGAATACCGCGTTCAGTCTGTTCTATAAAGGTTGTACACAACTAGTGCTTTTATACTCCAATGAAATCTTCCAAACATGTCTTGCATTCCTAGCCCCTCACATGTCACATTATTGGTAAATATTACTCTACATAACAACATGACTCAGTTCGTCTTCATTCACGACTCACACACTAAAATAACATGTTTGACGCAATCCTGACAGTTTTAAGTTTCATGGCCTGTACTGTTCAACAATGCAGACGGATTCCTGTAGCATTGCCTCACTGTCTTTTATAACTACTGTACATCTAAAGTTGAACAGTCCTTTCAACTTCTGAGTGGGCTTAAGCTGAAGATAAATCTTTCACAAATAACATAAATGTTGTAGGCGTGGGGACTCCATAACAGTACTTTCAACAGAGTTTTTGCTTTGATTTTGTTTGTGTTGCATTATTTGGGCAGTCAACAGTGCCTATAGGATTATGTGCAGACATGCTGTGTGTATTCAGTGATTTTAGTAGCTATTCACTTTTAAATGATATCTAATAATACTAGAGATCTCCTTTAAAGTGGAGCTACAATTTCTGCCATCTTAGCCTCTATTTGGATTCCAATTGGCATGCTGCTGCACATGTGATCAGCTATGACACCAGGCATTTGAGGGCTGGAAAGTTCTGTAGAGAGCTGAAATAAGCACACTGGCAACCTTGCACAATTGGCATGCCTTGAAAGTAACTGTTTTGGGAGACCATTAAATTGTTGGGTCTAGTTCCACTTTACCCATAGGCCAGTTCATAATCAGATGCGTCCCGAGGCAGGGTGACACCCCGTGACGTCATCACGTGCGGTACCGTTGTTACCTGCCAGCGCCCATCTTGGTGATGGACGCCGGCAGAGAGAGCAGGGGACGTCACCTGCTGGAATAAGGTATGCCGCCGGGTCCCCTCCTCTCTCTCTAGCAACTGTCGGGCTCTCGGTCCTTGACCGAGTGCCTGACTTTTCAGAGGGGGGGGTGACACTAAAATGTCAGTCATTTTGGTGTCACCCCTCCAATGGTGTCACTCGTGTGCGAGCCGCAACCCCCTTGTGACGACACTGTTCATAATAATTTTAGTATGTGTCATGGAGCTTTTAACTTTGACCATGTATAAAGTTGCATCAATGTGTATGTGTTTGTAGTCTGTATGTGCTAAAAGTAGAACTATAAAGAATGTTCCTGCATCAAAAACATTTAACTAATACAGTGCAGATACAGTAACTAATCTCCTACTATAACTGATATCTTAAGAACAGGGATGACATTACTTATCTGGAAAAGTGGGGGTCACAATGATAACCTATTGCAGATATTAGGTTTCTTATGGATTTTAGAGATTTAACCTCCTAATTCAGTGATGCACACCACAGCCATCTCAGTGGCATTGGAATTGCACTAACTGGATTGCAGTAGACCCCAGGATATGAGCACAAAAATGTGAAGTTACATATCTTTATATTCCTCTTGGGTATATTCTTTAAATAATCGTTACATTATTTTACAACAGTGTATAACAAACTGAACAGTGGTGTAACAATCGCCATAGCGACCCAGGTGGCCACTATGGATCCCGGGGCACAGGGGGGCCCGGCCAGGACATCCCCCGATGCCATGCGGGCCACCTGGGTCGCTATGGCATCTCATGCTGCTGGCTGTCACTGGCGGCTGTGAAGAGGAACATGCCGCTGTTCAGATCACTGTTGGTGATCTGTGCAGCAACGCGTTCCTCTCCACAGCCGCTGCTGAGTGAGTGACAGCCAGCAGCAGCGGAGGAGGAGGCGGGGCCCGGTGATGGAGGAGGCGGGGCCCACCAGCAACTGTGAAGGAGGCGGACAGCGGATCGGGGCTGACAGTTAAGTTGTGTGACCATCCCACCTGAGACCCTGCAGAGCACACCATAGATAGTCTATGATGGGCTCTGCAGGGTCACTCTTAGGTGGGCTGTGTGGAATCTCACAAAATTTTGCGATGGGGCCCTGTGATTTTTAGTTACGCCTCTGAAACTGAATGTGGGGTTGTATTAGCAGCGTGGAGAAAACCAAAAGGAACCAAAGGGAAAGGATGGTCATGTGAAACTAGCACACTGGTTCCAGCCCCATGGTCACTGTGTCAGGTCCTAAACCCTATAGAGTACTCCTATTGAATGTTTGTAAAATGTACCACATTGGACTTTCTCATAAACACTATGACGAGGTGTGTTTGTGATAATTGAGCCAAAATGATTCTAATACACATTAAAATATATGGAAATAGAGGCTGTATGAAGAAACCCTTAGAGAGACCCTGTCAGGTCTCTAAGGATATCAAACCAGCAGTCCCCAGCAATAGAAGAGAGATTATAGTCACCTCTGTAGCGGCATATGTCTCCTTCCTGCCCTCCATTTGAGTGATGCAGTCTCCCTCACTGTCCTCAACATTCAACACTTCTGGAAGCGTCTCATGTCTGTATCCCCCCACCACCAAGGGGAGGTAGGAGACATGGGCCCCTGGCGAGGTTAGTATAGTATCTCTTCTATTGTATGGGAGTCCCGGTTTAAATTAATTTGAGACCTGACAGGTTCTTTTTTTTTTTTGTATATAAACAATTTACAGCTATAGATACACTATCAAGTAGTCACAATTAAAGACCAGCGGAGCCTATTAATGTACAAATAATTTTCCTTTATTGATTTCACTATCATAAATCCTTGTTTGTCAGTATAGAATCCAGCACCGCATTTAGACACCCCAAAGTTAAAAACAAGTTGACAACATTGTCAGCCATGCATAAACCACTGATACACCATCCACACACACTCCACTCATTCAATACCTTCATAAATAGCATGGATATAATATGCCTGCAATGCAATTATAGGGGCCGCTTTCACACATAGCAGGGCTGGAATAAATATACCATCTGTGAATCCTCCCATGACTAAAAATCTGCATAAAGGCGGTGAGCATTAATTAAATAACCCATCAGTCTGCTTCACATCAGTAAAGTTGCCTCTATATTGAAGTTTACGCCGCAGATGATGCAATAAACTTCTTGAAAAGCTACATTTGGATAACAATTCTTTTTACCGCTAGTTAACAATTAATGCAGAAAAAGTTGGACCCCTCTAAGTAGGATGATTAAATATCTGGTAGTTTTCTCTGAAACATTTTAGACCACCTATATAAGATATATAATGAATTTTATTATGATAACAAAAATAACATAATCTATAGTAAATAACCAACACAAACATCAAAACGATAAGAAAACCCCCCAACTGCTGCATATAAAAACATCAACTCATTAAAATCTCCTCAAAACACCTGGGGGAGAAAGAGAGTCAGGCTGTGCGGGATATATTCTATCATTGTATAATGGTGAAGTACTATAAATATTTTGATGTATATCCGTAATATATACAGTATCTGATGCTTCTATCCAACAAGACAAATCTGTTGTTTGCATTAGTGATGGGCCAAACACACCCGAGTTCAGTTCAAGTTTGAACTTTAGAACATGAAAAAAGTTCAAACTTGAATGTCAAAGTCAATGAAAGTCCCAGAACTCAGAAAATTAAATGTCCTCTTTTTGAAGGCTTATATGCAAGTTATTGGCCATAAAAAGGATAAGGGGATTACGGTACTGCCCAGGAAATATGAATCAATGAAAAAAAAACACTTTTTAAAAATACAGTTTTTAAAGGAGCAGTGATTTTCACATCGCTTAAAGTGAAACAATAAAAATGAAAAATTCCTTTAGACATCGTGTCTTGGGGGTCCCCATTCTTCCCTGCCATAACAGGCCACATGCCCTCAGCACTGGGAGGGTGCTTTTCCAGGGTCGCCCCTGGGAAAGCACCTTGTCCCCGTGTCGATAGGGCCAAGGGCCTCTTCCCCACAAGCCCTGGGGTGTTGGTTGTGGGTGTGCGGGCAGGACGGGCTTATTCACATCAGGGTACCCCTTTAATAAAGGGGCACCCAGATGCGACTCCCCCTTCTGAATGAGTAAGGGATACTTGTACCCCTACCCATTCACTAAAGGGTTAAAATTAATTTAAATCTTTTAATTGAAATAAAAACACAACAAAGGCTTTTGACAAGTCATTTGTTGTTAAGAATAAATAAATGGATCCACCAACGTAATCCTAGGGTCAATCACGACGTCCAGCGCTGCCCACATCGACGACGACGACTCGTCCAAATAAAAAAAATATATAGAAATAATAATTTTAAAAAACAATGGTTTGGTCAGAGTCAGTAAAATGTCGTCAGCAAAAAGGGACAGCTTAAATGGTTGGCCACCAAAGCATACGTGATGTCTGGAGAGTACCTGATATGGGCACCTAAAGGTACGATACATAGAACGAAGAGAAGCCCACTTGATCCGCATGAATCAATGGGGGAAGTAGCAAGCCAAGGTGAAGGGTCAAGATTGGTCGATAATTAGAACAAAGCTTATGGTCTTGTCGGGCTTGGGAAGGACTGTTATATGGGAAGCAAGCATAGAAGAAGGGACGATTGCAACAAATCAATGTAAAGCTCGGTTAGATGGGCATGAGAACGGATTGAAAAGTTTTTTAATATAGCTATGGAAGCCATTCTGGACGAGGGGCCTTGTGGTCGGGCAAAGTTTTTATACTATGGGTCACTTCCTCCGTAGTAATTGGGTCATTAAGTAATGTCAAATCATACTGAGAAACACTAGGGAGAGGACATTCAGAAAGGTAATCCCGAATTCGATCAGGTAGAGTGTGGCCATGGTTTTGGAAGGCAGAATCCTGTAAATTATAAAGGTATGTATAATATTCACGGAAAATAGATCCTATCTTGTCAGGATGAAAATGTTCAACACCGGCGCCAACTCGTATAGAATGTACAGAAGTAAGAGCTTTGGTATCTTTAAATTTACGGGCTAATAAGGTATGAGCCTTATTACCTTTCTCATAATCTGAACATGATTAGATTTGGGAAGATAGAGCTGCCAAAATCTCAATCTCAGATATGTGGTGGGGAACAAAGAAGTATATATAGCATAAATATCAAAATAATGTAACCACAAGAAAAGCGCATAGAAATGGGGGAACAGAGGAGGAAGGAATAGGAAGTTGCAACAAGGCGGCCTGGACCATCCTGCAGTGTAACAAAGATAAACTGTAAGCCCCTATGAAATGGCGGTTTCCAACAAGAAATAGACAAGAAGCAGGGGCACCAAAAATAAAGACGGTCCAGGAAGGCCAGAGCAAGGAGAGATAGAAGGCAGGTAGTACCACATCATCAAACTAAAAGACAAAAAATGTTTCTCTTTCAGAGAATAGGAATGGATCCTACAGATGACATCACGGGTTTGCAAGAAAGTCCCATGTGGACATAGCACCCAGTGAGCATGGTCAATTTCAATGAGATCGGAAGCAGGGTTCCCCAAAACAAGGTTGAAAATAGCTTGCAGGGTATCTTTCAAGTCCTCAGGACCGGTGACCTCAGGGAGACCACTAATTCTAATATTTTTCCTGCGACTGTTATGCAAGTTTTCCAGGTGCCTTTGCATGTCACCAAAAGTTGAACATTAAGAGCTCACTTGTGTATACAGAGGGTGAATCTCCAGTTTAGCTGATTGGAGATCATCTTCCACTGTCTACACATGGTTAGTAAGATGTTGGAAGTCCTCATGGAGAGCTTTAATTTCTGTGCGGCAAGTATCTCTGACTTCTTGGACAAGTAGGCAAAAATCCTTCTTAGTCGGTATAGGGAGGTTGCACAGGAGGAAGGAGAGGCGGCAGACCGGTCAAGACCTGAAGTCCCTGCGGTGCCGGAGCGGGGAGGTGAACCCTGAGGCAAGGCAGGCAGCTGGGCGGGAACAGCAGGGGGATCCACCATGCGGTCTAATGTCATCTTGGCAAGCCCAGGAGCGGGCCACTGATCGGGAGGATCAAAATAAGTTTTAATGCAGACAGTGCAGGTTGTGAGTGGGAGGTCGCCGATGGCCTAGCAGACCTCGACCCTCTATTTAATTTGTAGTTTCTGGATTTCTTGCATATTTTGAAGTGCTCATTTAGGGATAGGTTAAAGAGCAGGAGTGTTGGGTTATATTAAGTAGGACTGACTGCTGTAATCTCTTTTAACTATCTTCATACTTATTGAGACTTTATTTTACTGGGCCCATCAGAGCGCACCTTGTTCCTAGTGGTTTCCTTATATTATTTCCCAGCATGAACTTTACTGGGGGTGGCAATCATCTCCCCCCTATAATTTGCACCTCACAGAGTTGTGACAGCGTGCCGAGAAAGAGCAGAGCTAAAAGAAAATGATTTGTCACTCATTAGTGATTGTAGAGCCTATGTTTAACTGCAGTGACTAATGTTAACCAGCTAGCACAATCTGATTATAGCTCTGATTACTGAGCAGTGAGCAACATTAACCTTTCACTAAGCTCCTTCAGTTTTAACCCATTTATTACATCCTGAGAAAGACAGATCGTGATAATCACTTGGATCTTCTGTATCACCCATAATTGTCACTGTTCTACACTTACATGAGTGACACTAGTTGGCATAATATGCTAACTAGTCTGCTTCTCAAGGTGAGATGTGATGCAGTTCTTGCACACAAATGACTTAACCTGTGATTCTGTGAAGAGATCTGGAAGAAATGTATCGCTGGAAAAGACACGAGGACAAGAGAAGGTTCTAAGCGAGCTCATACGCAGTTCTGACTGGTATAAATAGACTTTTACCAGGAGCCTTATTTAGTACAAATGTCATGAGCAGAGTATTAGCTGTGAGGGAAGACTTCTGCTCAGACACTTCAGTCTACAAAATCTTTACTGGCCAACTGAGTTCTACGACTACAATTTCTAAAGGGCCCAATCACACCACCTTGGTCCACTGTGGTCCATTACTCATACATCCCAAGTGTCCCTCATTTGGAAAATCCCTCTGTCCCTTTTTCTTCTTTAGATGTCCCTCTTTGTGGTCTCATGTACAGATATCTATGAAAATATTCTATTCAATTACCAAAAGTATTATACTGTCAGTCCCTAATTAATCTTATTCCCTTTTTTGAAAACACAGTATAAAGGAACCATAATGTTGAGAAAATAACAGTTATCCTCACCCGGTCTTCAGAGCCGGTTTGTTCTTAAACTGGTCCCTTCCACCTTGCTCCTCCTCCACTGCAGTGGTCTAAGCCCCATGAGTTATCACATTCTATACACTGTGTATAAGATGTGAGGACGCCGAGGGACATATCATCGCTGCAGCAGTCGGGGAGAGAGGCGGAAGGGACCAGTCTAAGAGCAAGCCGGCTTGGAGCTTCGGGTCAGTATAACTTAGTTTGTAACCTAGACAAAAGCAAGTTCTTAACCCTTGCAGTGAGGGGTAGTCCCACTGCAAGGGTTATGAAAAATTTACTCCAGAGTTCTGCTTTAATACTTTGGGTCACTAATCAGGAACAAACATGCAGATTAGGACTACTTACGCTGACTTTGTGGCATGACAACCATTAGGGTAAATACAACCTGGCTAGAATGCAGTCATTTTTTTCATTCCATACCAGTTATAATAGTTTTGAAAGGAGATATGCTTAAAAACAACTTAAGATGGTCTAAAATGGTCCCTAGGATTACACTTGGTCAGGGACTCAGAAAGTCTGAGACTTTGCATGTCAGCACTTTTTTCTTTACTCTTTCTTCAATCCAGATCATTCTTTTAATTTTTGCTCCCTACAATTGTGTTATATCTTGTGTAGTTACTTCTTGAAGTGTCCCATTTACACCACAATGTGGGTGTGATGGGTAGTACACTGCACTACAATAAAATGTAAACATGCTGCATTCTATCACAGCGCACTGGATGCCACTGCAGGTCATGGCACATCAGCATGCTGATGAGCGGGGACCTAAATGGAGTGTACATATTCAAAGGAATTCAAAAAGAGTGTCATTGATACACATAAGAAAAGTGTCATTATTTGCCCCAAATTCATGCACCAGGCTGCATAGAATTCATGAATTTGCTGCAAACCTACGAAACTGGCGCTGGCTTGCAAGACAAACTTTGGGACAGGTGTATGCACACTGATAAAGCACATACATGTGTCACATCTCTGACCAAAGTGTTTCAGATGTGTCTGAGGCACAGTTTCAAGGAATGTCGCACCTCAGGTATGCGACAGATTAGCTACCTCAAAAAGTACTTGGTTTTACTTTGCAACACCTTTCTAATTACCAAGTTTATTTATTGAATATTAAGTAATATAAGATGTATCTTGCTGCACTCCTTACCGGTTCAAAGTAAATCTGTATTCCAGGTGGGTGCTCATAATGACCACAGATGGCACCGTGAAGTACATCAAAATTCAGGAATGCAAACCAGAAACAGAAAACAAAAAGGGCGCAACACTAGGTCGGCTGGCTGACCGGGTTGAACGAACCAGGGAAGGTGACAGGGAAAATAATGTGACAAATGGATGCAAAGGGCGAAAAACCAATGAACAGCTGAGGAAACAAAAGGATGAGCACTTACATTTTAAATCGTGGGACCAGAGGATGGACGGCCGGTGTGAAGGATCGGGACATCCATGGTGTCTATCTGAAACTGGTGTGCCGGAAGATGTGCATCCACACGGGGAGAGGAGGCTGTGGACGAGGGGGAAAGGGGGGAGAGAAAACAAAGGAATGGGGACTCAGTCCGTGGCCCGCTATGTGAATCCAGGGGCTGTGTAGTGTAGTCTATCTGTCCTACAAGCCCTATACTCCTGATCCTGAGAGGTACTTTGTGACAAGTCAGCTACAATACATTACATTGAATCAGTGGCGACCGCGCTGTGTCAGATTACAGAGCGCGGCTCCTGATCTGGCTCAGCATTCTATCGCCATGGCAACCATCAGTATCTGGCGGCCGACAGGCCCCCCATCTCTGCGCCGAGAGTGTCGGATGAAAGCGACGATCGTGCTACACATGTTGGGTATCGTCGGGCACACCGGAGTGAGAGCAATAATTGTAGGGCCAAATTTTACGTGTATCTCTAAACTGATGACCTGTAGGGGCTGATAAATTGTCGCCTATGGACCTTTTGGGGTACTGAAATCTGTTGCAGTTGGTCCGTTTAGACAACTGACAGACAGACCCAATCGGACTGCCCATGTGGAAGGGGCCTTACACTTGGTTATTGTGTCACCGTTGCAGTTATAGTTTTGTTGAGAAAGCAGCTACATTACTGTATCGTGGAGTAGCTTAGCCAGGTTTGCTCATGACTACAGTTGTGTAACTGAACCCTTTTTTTTATGACCAGAGTTAACTGATGCCAAGATGTCCAGACCAAATATAGCAGCATCAGTTTGCAACTTGTAATTCCACAATAGCTCTATGACTAATTTGCCCATGTCAATAATTTTCCTTTTCTTTTTTTATGGTGATCATTGTGATCAAATAATCAGAAATAACACTGATTGTATCATTAGCGAGGAATGAAGCTATTAAAGCATTCTAGTCGGAAAGCTATTAGCCAGGCACATTGTTCGCTCCTAGCAGTGATGATGGGAACATAAATTAAATCTGAACCCCAGCCAAATATAAAAAACACAAATCAATGCAATTCACGTAATCATTAAAATAGAACAAAACCCCAACCTTTTTTTTTTTATTTTAGTTTTGGATAGAGTGGAGAGGGATTAAAACACCTGTCAGGTTATTGTTTCTGTCTGTGTCCCCATTAGGAAGACGCACCCTTTCTATTTGTTCTGGTGACTGTTATCATATCACTTAAAGTGAAGAAAATCCAAAATTTCGAGTTCTCACCAGGGCAGGAAAACCCTGGGGACACTAGTTCTGGTGGCCCTCAGGGATTTCCCTCACTTGGAGGGATTTCCTCACTTCCTGTTGTGGCTATGGGACAGTAAGTGAAGGGAAATCTTCCCAATGGTACTCAGTGTGACGGACCGCCTGGTACCCCGACTTGGCACCTCCGCCAGAAATCAGCTTCCTCTCCGCTGGAACCCAAATTCTAGCGTCTTCAGCTCAAACCTGCCTAATTATTGGACAGAACCAATATATTAGAACAGAAAACTAAACTCCCAAAATAATAAAGACTTACCTCAAACATTAGACAAAACCAATGTTGAAGTAAAACAGGAACTGACTTTATGGAAAACCAGCTCAGTATATATACAGTTCTGGAAGTCTAAAAACATAACTCAATCAGAACATCAAGCATACAATCCTCTCCCCGATGCCTTAATGAAAGGATTATCTCCTGACTGTCTAGTGTAGGTTAATCTACTCATCTACACCTAGAGTCAGCTATGTTAATACCAGCATTAACACAATGAAACAAATGGACAAACAGAGTTGTAACAAATTCATTGGGAGTCTCAGTCCAGAGTTAACTTCTTTTGTGTTGCTGGATTCACACCCTGTACCTTTAATGGGCACAGGGTGAGTTCAACATACTTCCAGGGGAAAGATGTGGCATATAAACTCCACACTTAAATCAGGGTTATTAGTTCCAAGAGGTACACGTACATAGCAATCCTCGGGGTTCCAGGAACAGTCCTTCAAGTCTTAGTTCCATGTAACCCCAAGAGGTCTGAGGGTGGGTCTCCATATTCCTAGTTTTACTTCAAATTCATTGTATGAATGCAACAGTATAAGTTCCTGCATTTGACTTGGCATCATCCTCTACTGTACAGTCTTTAAAGAAGAGCTTAGAGCAGGGGAGAGAGAAGCAGCACACAAAGCCACTTAGGTGTGTTGCAGTGCAGGGAGCATGCTGATAGAAGAAAAAGGCAGAATAACAGAGTGATGAGCGGGTCAGTATATCGCTTCTCCTTTCACTGTCCAGTCATTGGGTTGGACTGGTGAGTGGAAATGCAGGTCAAAGTGGAACTGCAGCAGAGAAGGATCAGGTCCCATCCCTTGCTAGACAGGGTTGCGTTGTGTGGCAGAGCTCTGTAAATAACAAATTCTTTGGCAGGTAAAGCATATCTCAAATACACTGAGGGGAATTTATCAAAACTGGAGCAGACAGAATATGTAGCAGTTGCCCTTGGCAACCAATCAGCATCCACCTTTAATTTTCTAACCTTAACCGAACAAATTGAAGAGAGATGCTGATTGGTTGCCATGGGCAACTGCTCCAGATTTTGTCGGCTCCAGTTTTTATAAATTCCCCCCCCCCGGTATGTATTTAAATGGCAGTTGAAGCCAATACATTTTTTTAATGTTTTGGATATACAGGTTGGCACCTTGCCCCCTTTTTGAATATTGGGACTACCGTAGCCCTCCGACAATCACTGGGGATCCTACCAGTCATTAAGGATTCCTTAAAAATTAGGAATAATTGTCTTGTTCTAACCTGGCTTAGTTCCCTAAGTACCTTGGGGTGAAGGTTATCTGGTCCAACTGCTTTATTTGCATTGAGCATTTTAAGTCTTTGTTCTATTCCGCTTTCCGTCAACCATTGCGGTATATTATCGGTTGAACTATGTGATTTATCACGTATGTCGAACCCGTTTCCCTCCTGTGTATATACTGAGGAATAATATGTGTTGTGATAATCCTGTATATAGGCTGTTTCTATCCATCTGAGAATTGAAAGGAAAGTGTTGAACAGCTCTTGCAGAAATATACATCTACTGTATAACCAGCCATTAATATATCAATATATTCTTTCAAAACCTGAGGTTGAGGGCCAGTTCCCACCATATGCAGTTGTGATGCAGTCCATTTATTTGACTGCTGCAGTCAAAATACATCACAATGCTTTCCTATGGGCTTTCTTGTGCTTAATTCACACCATTGCAGTCCGTTCAGATGCAGTCAGAAAAAGTACTGCTTGTTCTATTTTACCTGCATCTAACTGCACGAAACGCATCAAAATGCAGTGCAAACGCATCAAGACGCAGTGCAAATGCAACGGAACGCATTAAAAAAAAACAGAATTGCTTGAGGCATCATCCAGGGTCATGCAGGGGAAATGCATCACAAACGCATCCAAAACACATCACAAACGCATCAAGACGCATCAAAACGGATCACAATGCAACTGCGCAGACGCGCGCAGTTGTGATGCAGTTTCTGGTGTGAACTAACCCTGATATCGAAGAAAAACCCCCATTAAATGAAAAAAAAAAAAAATTTCCTGGCAAAGCTGGCAATGGTTAATTTTAACCACTTGCTGACCATGTGTACACCCCCTTCCTGTCCAGGCAATTTTTTAGTATTCAGCGCTGCACTACTTTGACTGACATTTATTCCGTCATGCAACGCTGTACTGAAATGCATTTTATACAATTTTTTGGGGACAGATAGAGCTTTCTTTTGGTGGTATTTAATTACCACTGGGGTAATTAAACTAAATTTTCTTTTAAGTTTTTTTTTTTTACATTGTTAGGAAACAATCATTATTACCCAATTTTTTGGTCAAATATAAAAGTCGGGGCACGTCGGGTAAATAGACACCAAACATGTCATGCTTAAAAATTGCCCGCACCCGCGAAATCGCAAAAAACTACCATACCCAAAATTGACCATAGGCGACGCTTTAAAAGCTTTTACCGCTCATCAGTTTAGTGTTATCAGTGATTAATAGCCCTAGAATTATGTCTCTCACTGCAACCTTCGCGGTGATATGTAACATGTGCGGCGTAATGGGCGCAATCATCGTTTTGTCAGGTATGCACACCCGAAGCATGTTTGCATGCGTGTATGTATGGGTGGGTGCTTTACATTTTTTTTGTTTTTTGTCATTCTTTTTGGGAAACTTAATTTTTTTTTCCTATTTTTTTTTCCACTTAACTTTATAGCTATCACATAGGGGGCCAGCGTTACAGCAGGAGGGGGGACAGGGACCGGCAGCTTATACAAACGATCTGCCGGCTCTATAGCCGGCGGATCACTTGTATGTTAACAGGCATCGCTGCCTGTTTTAAAATGTTGGCAGTTACCCCGCTTGCGCGCGAGGGGGTGGATCTGGCGGGACGTTTAAATACTCCTGCTCAGATCTAGAGAGCTCCCGGCTGGCCGTATGTTTACAACGGCAGGCCGGGAGGCAGTTAAAGATTCATTGGTCCGCCCGCAGGGCCCTCAATTTACACCATGTGGAGATGACCAGATGCTCCCTGAGGGAACTCCGGGAATCACTCTTTGAAAGGGGTGATAAAAATGGGAGACTCTTGGCCCTCTTGGTCGCCGACCAGAGGACTCAAACAACTATCCCCTGTATCTTAGATGAGAGGGGTGACAGGATTACTGAGCCTTGGGCTATCCTCCAGGAGTTTAACAGGTACTACTAGCACCTGTACTCGGAAATCCCACGTTACGATCCAGATCGCCTAGATGAGCTACTGGGGGGCCTATCCTTGCCGACTTTGGGTACTGCTGATAGGGAATCCCTGGATGCGGAGGTGTCGACTCCCGAGGTTCTGGCGGCCATTGCTTCGTTCCCTAATGGGAAATCACCGGGTCCGGATGGCATACCCGGGGAATGGTACAAAATGTATGCTGAACAATTGGCATCCAGACTTCGGGACTTATAGGATCATTGGTCCCTGGACATGCTTCTGTTTTTCAGTGTTAATAAAGTTTATCAAACAAATCTATTTTTTTTCTAACTAATTTCAGTTCACATAATGTAACATTCTTTGTGCTTTAAAAGGTTAAGTATATTATGTTTTAATTATGTATATACTAAATGTTGAGCTATTGCAATTTGTAATTGTTGATATGATCTTCACATTTTTACAGCTTGCACTTCCATATCTTTATTACTATTCTAAATATAGAGTTTTTTAGATTACCAACTAGAAGGAGCTCTCAGTGACTCAATGCAATTACTCTCATTGCTGACAATGGTTGAGATAATACAATAGCTACGTGGGAACTGCTATTCCTACTCCGATTGTTGTATTAGCGATTTATCCCTTGCTGAGACCTCTATGCCTGGCCTTGATAAGCACATATAATCACTGCGGACAATCCTTATCAGATAGCTGAACTCACCAAATACCTTTTCATCGAAGGGGTGCTTTATTACTTTTTCGAAGCCTAGTATATGCCACATCAAACAGGGAAGAGGTTAATGTGGCCATGCTGAGGAGGGTAAACCGAAAGCTTGAACATCTGCAAGAGTCTCCTAGAACCACTCTCTGTCTACAGTAGGATTGCCACCTTTTCTTCCTGCGAAAACCCGAAACACTCTAGCGTAGGTTTGCAACCATGTGTTCAAGTGAAACCCGAACACTGAAGCGCTGCACTGCAACTTTTTTTTTTGGATGGGCAGTGCGGTGTCAGAGCTTCGTGCACAGGTGTCCCCACACAGTATGCAGGTACCCACACGGGAAGACCAAACACGTATGACCACACCAGACAAAGCAAATGTGTTATATACAGTTTATTTGTAACCTGCAAAACCAAATGAAACACCCAAAAGCAAGGAAGAATAAGTAATGTGACACCAACCAAATAGAACCACGAACACCTTCAAAATATAACAGGAATGACCAGGGGAGCCAAGGGACAAAGTGTCAGGGTACAGGTAGGTAACAGGACTTGGGTCTGGAAGTAGGTAACAGCAACAGAACTACAAACAGGTAATAGCAACAGGATTACAAACAGGTAATGGCAACAGGACTACAAGCAAGTAATGGCAACAGGACTACAAGCAAGTAATGACAACAGGACTACAAGCAAGTAATGACAACAGGACTACAAACAAGTAATGGCAACAGGACTACAAGCAGGTAATGGCAACAGGACTACAAGCAGGTAACAGGACTTAAGTCTATAAGCAGGTAATGGCAACAGGACTCAGGAACATAAGCAGGTAACAGGGCTCAGGACTCAGGATACACAGGAAATAATAACAGGATGACAAGCAGGTAATGGCAAAAGGACGACAAGCAGGTAATGGCAACAGGGCTACAAGCAGGTATCAGGACTTAGGTCTATAAGCAGGTAACAGGACTTGGGACTCAGGATACACGGGAAAAAACAACAGGATATTGAGCTCTAGTTCTGACTGCAGGGAGGGTTTAAATACCCTCCGAGGAAGCACCAGGTGAGGGCTAAGTGCTGGCAGCTGGGAGACACCCGCAGGTGAGCACTGGAGCTGCAGGTTCCCGCACCCCCCAGTAGTGGTCTGGTACCTAACAGTTCCTGGCTGCCAGGGAGACACCTGTTGGTGAGCACAGGAACTGCAGGACTCGGAACTGCAGCCACCTGGAGGCACTCTGGATCCTAACAGTACCCTCCCCCCTCAAGGAGCGGGCTCCGGACGCTCCACAAAAATCCGTCCGTGCCACTGAGGTCCAAGCGCACAGAAGGCCCGCGCGGCTGCCAAGTCCACCATTCGCCCCATGGCCAAGGTCCAGGGTCCGGTCGAGCACCCCAACCCCAAGAGGGTCGGGCAACAGGCCGAGCAGTCCACCACCCAGATCGGGTAGGAATCTCCATAGGCCAGCGGAAGTCCCCATGAGCTGGGCATCAGGTACCGGATCGGCAGAGGCGATGAGCTGGGCATCAGGCACCAGATCGGCAGAGGCGATGAGCTGGGCATCAGGCACCGGATCGGCAGATGCGATGAGCTGGGCATCAGGCACCGGATCGGCAGAGGCGATGAGCTGGGCATCAGGCACCAGATCGGCAGAGGCGATGAGCTGGGCATCAGGCACCAGATCGGCAGAGGCGATGAGCTGGGCATCAGGCACCGGATCGGCAGAGGCGATGAGCTGGGCATCAGGCACCGGATCGGCAGAGGTGATAAACTAGGCATCAGGCACCGGATCGGCAGAGGGGTTTCCTGCAGGCAGATGTGTTGCTCGAACACAGAGCTACGTGTCACCTAACCCTGTAAGGCGGTGCCTGCTACCTTGACTGGCTGCTTCACCTGGAAGCTATCGGCAGAAACCAGGAGCTGGGCATGAGGCACAGGATCGTCAGAGGCCAGGAGCTGGGCAGCAGGCACAGGACCATCGGAGACCAGGAGCTGGGCAGCAAACACAGGATCATCAGAGACCAGGAGCTGGACAGCAGGCACAAGACCATCAGAGACCAGGAGCTGGGCATCAGGCACAGGATCATCAGTGACCAGCAGCTGGGCAGCAGGCACACACTGGGGTTTCAGGACATGTGGTATATCCCAAAACTATAGCGGAGGCCAGATGGCAAGGAGTCTTAAGGAACGGACGAGGACCCCACTTGCTTGAATGGGCCAGCCTCGTGTGGTCGATTTGGTCATTACGTGGGCTCAGTATTCACGGGTCCGTGCACAGGTGTCCCCACACCGTATGCAGGTACCCACACGGGGAGACCAAACACGTATGGCCACACCGGACAAGGCAAAATGTTTGCCTTGTCCGGTGTGGTCATACGTGTTTGCACGGACCCGTGACATGGGGCTCTCAGGTGGGCTGTGCGGGCTCTCAGGTAGGCTATGCCAACTCTCAGGTGGCTTTGCGGACTCTCAAGTGGGTTACGGACTCTCAGGTTGCTGTGCAGGCCCTCAAGTGGGTGTACAGACTCTCAGGTGGCTGTGCAGGCTCTCAGGAGGGCTGTGCGCGCCCTCAGGTGGGCTGTGTGGGCTCTCAGGTGGGCTATATGGGCTCTCAGGTGGGCTATATGGGCTCTCAGGTGGGCTATATGGACTCTAAGGTGGCTATGCGGCTCCCAGGTGGACTATGCGGGCTCTCAGATGGACTATGCGGGCTCTTAGGTGGGCAATGTGGCCTCTCAGGGGGGCTATGCAGACCCTTATGTGGCTATGCGGACTCTCAGGTGGACTATGCTGGCTCTCAGGTGGGCTATGCGGACTCTCAGGTGGCTGTTCAGACTCTCAGGTGGTATATGCAGACTCTCAGGTAGGCTGTGCGGGCTCTCAAGTGGGCTATGTTGACTCTTAGGTGGCTGTGTGGACTTTCAGGTGTGCTATGGTTTCTTGTGTCCGGGTGTCAACTGGCCTAAAACCCGGACACAGAAACCTGACCCTACTCTAGCGCCGCACTGCAAATTTTTTTTGGGGAGAACATACAGGAGAGAGTGAGGAGAGACAGCCAGGGGATATAGAGAGGAGAGATATATTTTTATGTTGCATGCATAAAAGATAATAAGTGCAAGTATAGCATTCCTTCCCTGATCCAGTGGTAGTTCTCTGTAGCTTCCAGGTGAAGCAGCCAGTCAAGCTAACAGGCACCGCCTTACATGGTTAGGTGACACGTAGCGCTGTGTTCGAGCAACACAGTCCACCCCTAGAGGGGTATGGAGGAGAATGCTTGAACAGTCAGGGTACAGATGAGTATGGAACGGAAGGCAGGTCAGTGTACAGAGATGTATGGATGGAAAGGCAGGACATGGTACAGAGAGGTATGGAGGGGAAGGAAGGTCAGTGTACAGAGGGGTATGGAGTGGAGTGAAAGACAGGGTACAGAGGGGCATGGAGGGGAAGGAAGGTCAGGGTGCAGAGGAGTATGGAGGAGAAGGAAAGTCAAGGTACAGGGTACATGGAGGGGAAGGAAGGTCAGGGTGCAGAGGAGTATGGAGGGGAAGAAAGGTCAGTGTACAGAGGGGTATGGAGGGGAAGGGAGTTCAGTGTACAGAGGGGTATGGAGTGGAGTGAAGGATAGGGTACAGTGGGGCATGGAGGGGAAGGAAGGTCAGGGTGCAGAAGGATATAGAGGGGAAGGATAGTCAGGGTACAGAAGGGTATGGAGGGCAAGGCAGGTCAGGGTACAGAGGTGTATAGAGGGGAAGGAAGGTCAGGGTACAGAGGGGTATGAAGGGGAAGCAAGGTCAGGGTACAGAGGCTGGTCAGAGCAGAGAGGGGAATGGGGGAAAAGGTTAATCAGGTCAAGGTTCATATCGGGGACAGACAGAAACAGCCAAGCCAGTGTTAGAAGTTACATAGTTACATAGTATTTGAGGTTGAATAAAGACATTAGTCCATCAAGTCCAACCTATTAGGATCTCATTCTAGGAGTACCCGTACCCCTGTATATTACGGTCCCTTAAGAAATCGTCCAAAAGTTTCTTGAACAATTCCACATTATTTGCTGAAATCAC
>NW_017306630.1:1057666-1061624 GCF_000935625.1 Nanorana parkeri
TAGGTGATAAACTAGGCATCAGGCACCGGATCGGCAGAGGGGTTTCCTGCAGGCAGATGTGTTGCTCGAACACAGAGCTACGTGTCACCTAACCCTGTAAGGCGGTGCCTGCTACCTTGACTGGCTGCTTCACCTGGAAGCTATCGGCAGAAACCAGGAGCTGGGCATGAGGCACAGGATCGTCAGAGGCCAGGAGCTGGGCAGCAGGCACAGGACCATCGGAGACCAGGAGCTGGGCAGCAAACACAGGATCATCAGAGACCAGGAGCTGGACAGCAGGCACAAGACCATCAGAGACCAGGAGCTGGGCATCAGGCACAGGATCATCAGTGACCAGCAGCTGGGCAGCAGGCACACACTGGGGTTTCAGGACATGTGGTATATCCCAAAACTATAGCGGAGGCCAGATGGCAAGGAGTCTTAAGGAACGGACGAGGACCCCACTTGCTTGAATGGGCCAGCCTCGTGTGGTCGATTTGGTCATTACGTGGGCTCAGTATTCACGGGTCCGTGCACAGGTGTCCCCACACCGTATGCAGGTACCCACACGGGGAGACCAAACACGTATGGCCACACCGGACAAGGCAAAATGTTTGCCTTGTCCGGTGTGGTCATACGTGTTTGCACGGACCCGTGACATGGGGCTCTCAGGTGGGCTGTGCGGGCTCTCAGGTAGGCTATGCCAACTCTCAGGTGGCTTTGCGGACTCTCAAGTGGGTTACGGACTCTCAGGTTGCTGTGCAGGCCCTCAAGTGGGTGTACAGACTCTCAGGTGGCTGTGCAGGCTCTCAGGAGGGCTGTGCGCGCCCTCAGGTGGGCTGTGTGGGCTCTCAGGTGGGCTATATGGGCTCTCAGGTGGGCTATATGGGCTCTCAGGTGGGCTATATGGACTCTAAGGTGGCTATGCGGCTCCCAGGTGGACTATGCGGGCTCTCAGATGGACTATGCGGGCTCTTAGGTGGGCAATGTGGCCTCTCAGGGGGGCTATGCAGACCCTTATGTGGCTATGCGGACTCTCAGGTGGACTATGCTGGCTCTCAGGTGGGCTATGCGGACTCTCAGGTGGCTGTTCAGACTCTCAGGTGGTATATGCAGACTCTCAGGTAGGCTGTGCGGGCTCTCAAGTGGGCTATGTTGACTCTTAGGTGGCTGTGTGGACTTTCAGGTGTGCTATGGTTTCTTGTGTCCGGGTGTCAACTGGCCTAAAACCCGGACACAGAAACCTGACCCTACTCTAGCGCCGCACTGCAAATTTTTTTTGGGGAGAACATACAGGAGAGAGTGAGGAGAGACAGCCAGGGGATATAGAGAGGAGAGATATATTTTTATGTTGCATGCATAAAAGATAATAAGTGCAAGTATAGCATTCCTTCCCTGATCCAGTGGTAGTTCTCTGTAGCTTCCAGGTGAAGCAGCCAGTCAAGCTAACAGGCACCGCCTTACATGGTTAGGTGACACGTAGCGCTGTGTTCGAGCAACACAGTCCACCCCTAGAGGGGTATGGAGGAGAATGCTTGAACAGTCAGGGTACAGATGAGTATGGAACGGAAGGCAGGTCAGTGTACAGAGATGTATGGATGGAAAGGCAGGACATGGTACAGAGAGGTATGGAGGGGAAGGAAGGTCAGTGTACAGAGGGGTATGGAGTGGAGTGAAAGACAGGGTACAGAGGGGCATGGAGGGGAAGGAAGGTCAGGGTGCAGAGGAGTATGGAGGAGAAGGAAAGTCAAGGTACAGGGTACATGGAGGGGAAGGAAGGTCAGGGTGCAGAGGAGTATGGAGGGGAAGAAAGGTCAGTGTACAGAGGGGTATGGAGGGGAAGGGAGTTCAGTGTACAGAGGGGTATGGAGTGGAGTGAAGGATAGGGTACAGTGGGGCATGGAGGGGAAGGAAGGTCAGGGTGCAGAAGGATATAGAGGGGAAGGATAGTCAGGGTACAGAAGGGTATGGAGGGCAAGGCAGGTCAGGGTACAGAGGTGTATAGAGGGGAAGGAAGGTCAGGGTACAGAGGGGTATGAAGGGGAAGCAAGGTCAGGGTACAGAGGCTGGTCAGAGCAGAGAGGGGAATGGGGGAAAAGGTTAATCAGGTCAAGGTTCATATCGGGGACAGACAGAAACAGCCAAGCCAGTGATGGGTAATTGAAGTCACCCATCACGACTACATTGCCCTCTCTCCCAGCTATTCCTATCTGTGAGTGAAGATTGACTTCTCCCTCTTCCCCTATATTTGGAGGTTTATAGCAAATACCCACGAGAAGTTTACGGCTAGCGTCCGTCATATCTAGCTCCAGCCATAGAGTTTCCACGTCTTCCCCATTATTTGACGTGATATCGTCCCTTATATGCACATATAGATTATTTTTTACGTAAATGCAAACACCCCCCCCTCTTCTCCCACCTCTGTCCTGCCTAAACCATGTTTGCTGATTACATTGGATGCAGGATTGATGTAGACACTGTCATAAGGAATAACCACTGGCCAGAGCTTACACAGTATAAACTAAAGCTTCTAGGTTGCCCTGCAGCCATTGTGCTGCCTGAAGTGGCCTACAGTACAGCAGGAGGTTTTCCTACAGAGAGGCAAATCCATCTGTCTCCTGACAATGTGGACCGGCTCACATTCACTAAAATTAACCAGTCTTGAATTATTAATGACTACAAAACTCTCTCAAATAAGAAAAACTAATGTTTATTTCAAGTTAAAACGTGCCCTAATAAGCTGCTTACATACTGCCTCTCAAATAATGCACTCTAATGTTTTTATCAAGATACATTGTGACCTTACCAAGCTATGTACACACTGTCCAGCCACTCCACAATATTTATGGCTATTGTCCCTTTAAATAATACACTCTAATATTTATTTCAAGATAAAACTTGCTTCATCTCTACCTCTTACATTGCAGCCTTACCAAGCTGCTTACATACTGTTCAGCCATTTAACGTATCAAGATACATTATGACCTTACCAAGCTATGTACACACTGTTCAGCCACTCCACAATATTTATGGCTATTGTCCCTTTAAATAATACACTCTAATATTTATTTCAAGATAAAACTTGCTTCATCTCTACCTCTTACATTGCAGCCTTACTAAGCTGCTTACATACTGTTCAGCCATTTAACAATATTTGTAGCTATTTAATACACTCTTATTGTACAATATCTCCATTGTGTTTTCCTATTTGACAGCTATTCAAGTGCTCATGTGCTGTCCCGGAACTAGCCAATTTCTATCAAACACCTACCTGAAGTCTATATTTGAAATGTTTGTGAATTGTTGGGGATACAGAGATTAGAGAGGGTTCAGGAAATGTAGGGTTGTTGTTTTGAAGTGTTTTTGTGCACTCTGTTTTTACATTTTATTCAACTTTTAAGACAATAGAGTATGGTACTGCAAAAAAGAAGCTCACAAACTATTCTATTAAACTGTTACACTGGCCAATGTGTACAAAGTTGAGGGCTTTAGCTTATTTTTCTTTAATCTTTCCTGTATCTTTTCAATCTCTTTTGGCTGCTACTTCAGGTCTGTTATGGCTGAATAATAATTAGATACCCAACAAAAACTACCTAGAAAAACATTTTTACAAGTTGAAATTAATCTGATTGGGGTGTTGTTGATGTATTTAAGCCAAGAAAAATGCAAAAGTTAACAAATCAATTACACATCTAAGATACGTGATGCCAGAATACAGTTTCACTGATGCTTTCCATGAAGATCATACTGAGGCATCTTCCAAGCATGTTATTTAAAGGACTGGTGTTCCATCTTGCCCTTGAAGGTGCATTCAAAGGACAAGCCCCAACCTCCACACCCCACGCTTTATTCTTATTAACATTTTTTGATTGGTTAAATGTCTCTAGTTGCAATGTCCATTGTTTAGCTAACAATGCCTTTTTTTGACAATAGCTTATCTATTAGCCCTGAAAATCTGATTACAGCCCACTGCCCCCCC
>NW_017306630.1:1062026-1062391 GCF_000935625.1 Nanorana parkeri
CGGACACCCTCTTTTTTTGTGGTTTTGCATTGGGTCCCCCCTTAAAAATCCCCACCAGACCCCTATATGGCATAAGGATCTGGCATGGAGTTATGAGGGGCCACGCACCATTTTTTTATATTTATGTTTTTTACATTATAGAAATGGTTGCCTCAGGATTTTGCATATTTTTAAAGGGTGCCATGACTGAAAAAATGTTGAGAAACGTTGCACTACTCAGCCTCCTCCAGTCATTTACCTTTCAAAGAAAGACACCCTGTGAGGAGGACAGAAATCTTTTTCAAATATTTAGGCCACACTTCCATTCCATGGCCAAGTAGCCACGATAGTAAAAGCTTCTGAATATATTGACCCCCTCCCCTGCA
>NW_017306630.1:1063642-1102125 GCF_000935625.1 Nanorana parkeri
CCCCACACACACACACACACATATACACACACAAACACACACATATGAATCAAACCCATGGCAGAGGGATTTATAGTTCTCAATGGAAATCAGGTGCAATGGCGTCATTTTAGCCCATTGACATTCCTCCTGTCCCTGTTACTGAATGTCCGTATCTCTGATGTAAAGGTGGGGGTAGGGAATCTTCTGATTTGGAAGAGGGGTTCCTGGTGTGAAAGGGGGCATCGTATGTGAAGAGGGCTTCTGATGTGAAGGGAGTTTGTGATGTGTGATGTGAAAGGAGGGGGCTCCTAGTGTAAAGGGGGCTCCTGATATAAAGGAGACCTCTGATGTGAAGAGGACACCCCATTTTTGTGTGGTTTTGCATGGGGTCCCCCCTTAAAAATCCCCACCAGACCCCTATATGGCATAAGGATCTGGCATGGATTTATGAGGGGCCACGCACCATTTTTTTATATTTATGTTTTTTACATTATAGAAATGGTTGCCTCAGGATTTTGCATATTTTTAAAGGGTGCCATGACTGAAAAAATGTTGAGAAACGTTGCACTACTCAGCCTCCTCCAGTCATTTACCTTTCAAAGAAAGACACCCTGTGAGGAGGACAGAAATCTTTTTCAAATATTTAGGCCACACTTCCATTCCATGGCCAAGTAGCCACGATAGTAAAAGCTTCTGAATATATATGTCCCCCTTCCTTTCAAAGCATTAGTGGTCAATGTATTGTCTTCCCTCCCTCGAGAGCATTAGTGGCCAATGTATTGTCCCCATATCCATCCACTGATCTCATCACACAACAGTGTTGCTGTAGAAATCCAATCTCGAATACTGAGAGTGTTCAGGAGCACAACTGCTTTGAATGTATAAATTATTCATATAGATAAAATAAAAATATGAATGTCTCAATGGATTAAAATGATGATGGAAATAATTGAAAAAGAAGTAAAAGCAGGATATTAAAACTAGAGACCCTCAGATTTATTGCCTAAAGACAGATATGTAGCTGACAACTTGAGTCCCCTGAGAGTTCCTTTATATGCAGAGGTCTTCTAAGGTGAGTCTGCTGGGCAGCACCTATAAAACAGTTGTCTTTGGTGAACTGTAATGTAGAAACTCAACCAATAATCAGTCAGCTTTATGTTTTGTTTTTATTTGGCTTTAAACTGGTGAAAACTGATATTCAATAAGTCGCTACGGGTTACGTCTCTGTATTATTACTCTTTGTACTGCCTTGTTAATTAAGCCAGAGAAGTGACTGTATTTCTGTAATCAATGTATGAGTTCGTGAAGAATGTACATGATGTACTCTGAACAGTATATACATGTGCCCAATATGTATATATAACCTAATATTTTTAACAATAGGGAGAGTCAGTTGTGGAAAAAGAAGTTAAATCTCTGCCGTCTTTTTGACGCCACTCAGCGATGCTTCTTTTAGCAGCTATTGAGTGACAATACATAGCATTGCAATGCATTAAGTCACTGTGTTATTTTGGGTACAGAGATACTAGTTCAATGAGCTGTTTTTAGCCTGTTATTGAGAGACTGAAGGCTGTGTGTCTGAGTCACAAGCACTCACAGAAATATGATGAGGACATTGACTAATAAGTGTGTCATGTTGGCCAGGGCTCTGGAACCCAAGAAAAATCTGGAAGTTTAGGCAATAAGTATAAAAGCGTTCCTGGGACTATAAGCCCCCACATCACACTAGAAGCTATAATAGATTAACATCTCTTGCAAAGAAGTTCCAAGACATTATGCTGAGCCTCCAGCTGGCTAGGAGTGGCTCCCCAAGCCCTCTTGTTCCCTTCCTCAGGCCACTGTGGCCCCTACGCAGAGACATATTCAGCAGCCTGGAGCAAGATATGATCCACACCGTAGGAGAGATTAGAGCCAGTATGAAGCTCATGGAACTGTTTCATCATCAGCTGCTGCAAGAAAGCATGCTTAAAGAGAACAAGACTCTATCTGTAGCAAGCAGCAGTGACGCAAAGACCATCAAAGATGACTACATCCTAAGCTTGGACATTCAAGACTTCTCCCCCAAAGAGCTGACAGTCAAACTGCTAGGATATAAACTGTTGGTAAGTGGGGCCAAGGAATCCAAGATGGATGATGGGAAAGGATCCTTCTCCTATAAGTGTCAGATCTTCAGGAAAGAAGCAGATCTCCCACAGGATGTGAAAGCTGAAGATATCAGCTGTACCGTAACCACTGATGGGCACCTGCAGATACAAGCTTTCCGTGCACCTCTACCAAGCATGCAGGAAAGGACTGTGCCCATACAGCTTCCAGCAGCATCTCGGCCCAAGGTCCAGAGCTCCGAGTGCAACAAAGATTCAAGATCCTAATTTACTGAATGTATTTTGATAAATATTTATGAACACATCTAAGAATTTTGTCTATCAAAGATATTATGACTTTTATAAAGATGTAAGAATTTTTAACTTACTAGATGACATTCAAAACAAATAAAACGTTTGGAATGCAATGTGCTAAAATCTGTTTACATTCATTATTTACTGCTAAACTATTCAACAGTTATTCCTCCTGCATAGCAGCTTCATCAGATGCTGGTGGTTTTAATCACTTTTTCCTTTTATCACTTGCCACACTTATTATTATTTGTACAATGTCATTGGTACAATCTGTTTTAGATGTGTTTAGTGTTAGGGCCTAACACTAACCAACACATTCAAGTCTTTTTTTCTAAACTTTAACCACTTGATGACTGGGTGTTTATGGCAGCCGAATCCATTAAAATATTTAAAGGGCCGGTATCGGCTCTTAGCATTGGGGCATCTCCACAAGTACGAGTGCTCGTAAAAATGCCCGATATCGGCACCCATACCGATACTGGTATCGGTGCATCCCCAGTTTTCACCCTATGATTACCTTCCTGTGTTTTTTGTTTGTATGATGGACCATCAAGTATTTTATTAATACTGGAGCATATCTGGGGAAGTCTCTGAATTGTTTTCACACTTATCTGGATAAAAATGGTTTAAGTGTTACATAGAAAGAAGTTGGGCTTCTATTATATACTTGGAGACTCTATGACAAAATGGCGGAGATTACCTATTAAAAGGTTTAATAAAGACACTTTATGACCTGAGTATATCTACACTAGGTCGCATCTTATCTGGGGAGTTTTTCGGACAGGGAGAGGAGCGCGATGGTGTGAATATCTGGACACTCTGAAGATGAAATACATAGACATTCACTGGAGCACTTTATGAGAGTTTTCCTTTTTTGTATTAACAGAACCTATAAACAGTAATATATGAATATGCACATGAGCACTCTAAGGATTGTGAGTTTGAGATTTATTACTATTTTTACTTTTGCTGATTTTCCAAAGTTATTCACATATTCTGTCACAATTTGTATACGCATACATATTTATGTATGTGTGATTAAGTTTTTGCACTGTTTAGTGTTGTTACATGTGGAGAGGTAGAGCGCTGTGGTGTTTTTTTTTATGTTTAATGTGTTACCATGAGCACTTTTAGCTAAAGGCTACACAGCAGCTTATTTAAGGCCTCATTCACACGAGAAAAGCTCCGGCCGTATCGGGCAGGTCCCGGGAAGGACAGGTGCAGCCCCCGTCCTTCTCTATGGGAGTATGCGGCCGTACGCCGCCCTACGCTCACCCGCCCTGCAGGTGCGCTTGAGCGTACTCGTACGCTGACAGGATGGATCCTGTCTGCGCCTGAGCCAGGACACCCGAACCCGTACGGACCTGCACTTGAGGTGAGTGTAGGATGGCGTATGGCCGCATACTCCCATAGAGAAGGACAGGGGCTGCATACTAATCACACTCAGCATCTGTCCTTCCCGGGAGCTGCCCGATACGGCCGTGCACGCAGCGCGGAGCTTTACGTGCCGGTCTTTTCTCGTGTGAATGAGGCCTTAGGGTTTGGTTTATCCAGCAGTTATATTTTAGTAATAACCAAATGATCTTTAGCTTTTGTGAAGTGGGTTGGGCTGGGAACTTTTCATCAACCCATTGTACTGTGCTGCTCAATGTTCTCCATGCTGGAAAGGAAGCGTTACCTGAGAGCCTGCAGAGCAAGGTACCCCTTGCATCTGCTTCATTAATTGTGTTGACCTGTGTTTCTCCCACCTCACCCACTGTTTGCTGATTATTACCCCACAGCATATATATCACCAGTTATAAGGGTGCAGCTCTGACATCAGGAATCAAAGCCCTGCTTTACTACCAAGATGGCCACTTCCACAAAGAGACACATTGCAGAACAAAGCATGGTAGGTTAGTAATAAGGAAAGATCAGCTGCAGTGGTCCTACAAGTGATACTGGTGACTAGACCTTTCCCTCTGCTTGCCTGTTGATTGCATAGCTTCTTCAGTAATATGTTTATCCCTTATTTAAAATTATTTTAGACCACATCATGTCCATCACACCTAGGCGTTTTTATGTGCGCAGTAAACATGCAAAACATAAAAAGGAATGCATTCCTAAAAATACGCAATGCGGGAAAAAGTGAATG
Source organism: Nanorana parkeri (assembly GCF_000935625.1). Lineage (NCBI taxonomy): Eukaryota > Metazoa > Chordata > Amphibia > Anura > Dicroglossidae > Nanorana > Nanorana parkeri. The sequence continues at coordinate 1,068,155 of NW_017306630.1, forward strand.
CGTGATTTCTTGGTAGATTTCAGTGTTCTGTCCCCAGCAGACTATAGTGTAGCCGCAAACGTGCGCGAAAACGCACATCTATTAAAAATTCTGGGTTTAAACGCGCTGAATTCCAAACGCCTATGTGTAAACGCTAGTGTTAGTAAATAGTCACAGTGGTGTTTTTTTTGCATTGGAAATACAGGCTTACATTGGAAATACTAAGAATGATAAATGATATAGGAGAAAATATGAATGTAATATTTTGGCAGACTGACTCGCGCATATTCTTCGTGAGTTCTAACCTTTATTCCCAGCGCAAAATTCTCCACACTGTGATCATAATCTCTGAAGCCGACCCTTTTAGTTTGACTACATTTCCCAGCATCCCTTTCTGCTCGCACATGCGCGGTGTCAGAACTCGCGCTCTATTGAACCGGGCAGCTTTATTGATAGACGGCGCGGCGTACATCGTTGCTATGGCTGAGCTGGTGCAGGCCACGCAGTCCCGGAGCAGTCTGCAGTCTCCAGCCAGCGGGCAGAGCGCGACCACCACGGCGGCGGGAAGCAGCTCAGGCAGCAGTGACCCAGCTAGGCCCGGGCTAAGCCAGCAGCAGAGAGCCAGCCAAAGGAAAGCTCAAGTTAGGGCCCTTCCCCGGGCCAAGAAGCTAGAGAAGCTCGGAGTGTTCTCGGCTTGTAAGGTAAATAAAGGGGGGTGCATTTCCTCCTCATTGTGACCTGCTTCCTTACTTCATGCTCCGTTGGGCCAGTGCATTGGTTGTCTTGCAAATGCAGTTTGTATGCAATCTAATTCATTAAATGGCAATGCCATTCGCTGCATAAAGCTGCAATCATTCATTCCGAGTGATCAAATCAGCTAGGTAGCCCTTTAGAAATATCCCTTGTAATTTTATATAAGGTAGCCATTGGTGGAGTGCTGATCCCAATAGTACATGTGGTACAGGAATAGATGGGATATATCTTCCAATGGGGACACTAGTTGTGATGACCCTGCTGACCACCAGGGATTACCCTCACTTTGGATGAATTTCTCTCACCTCCTGTTGTAGCAATCAGAGAGGAAGTGAAGATAAATCTCCCCAATGGGATTACCAAAACAAAAACCAGACAGGAATTATAACCCTCTCTTAAGGTAAAATTAAAGTTTTGGCTTTGATGCTACATGAATCTTTATAAAAGGTCAATAAATAGTAACCAATGTGTTTCGGAGGATCACAGCTGGGGAGAAGGGGATTTCATAGGGTTCTAAATGACTGTGATGGATGGGAATAGGGATATACTGATACTCGGTATCGGCACCATTACTAGTAGCGGCACTGGTATGGGCAAATACTATCCTGATACCGGAACTTCTGGTATCAGGAAGCCGAGCGGTGAGTTATTACACGCTGCCCAACTTCCTGATTGGCCATGGAGCTGGCTTCCGGCCAATCAGGAAGCCAGGGGGCATGTAATGACTTCCTGATTGGTTGTGAAGCTGGCTAATCGGGAAGCCAGGCGGCGAGTCATTACCCGTCCCCCAGCTTCCTGATTTGCCAGAAAGTTGGCTCCATGCTACCTTGCCACCTGGTGACGAGCACGGAGACGGCTTCCAGGCTAATCAGGAAGCCGGGCGGCGAGTCATTACACACCGCCCAGCTTCCTTAATGGGACTTTCGGTATTTGGTATCAGCAAGTCCTGAAAAAACGGTATCGATGCATCCCTAGATGGGAATACTGGACAGTATGAGGAAAACAAATTGAAAGATTAGAATGTCGCTCTGGTGCCCGCACTGGCATTCTAATACTGCCCAGTATACTCATCTCTGCCAGTTAAATCCCTGAGGAGCTCCCTCAAAACACATTGCCTCCAGTTTATTGACCTTTTAAGTTAAGCAAATCCTATATGTAATTTATTTGTGGTGCTCCTACTCTTCACACATTCTATGTCATTTTATATAATGTTATTTCATATGCTTGGAAAATTGCATATGCTAGAAAATTTTGGGGATTTCGTGATAAGTCACATGATGGTGCAGGTGTTTGCTCTGCTTTTGGTTACTGTAATGAATGTGCGCAGGCACCAGCAATGAATAGGACTAGTGATGTGCAGGGGCTTGGCGCAAACCCAGTTTGCGCAAAACTGACTGACACACCCCTCACTGGTTCTGATAGGGGAGCTCTAAACAGAGAGGTCTCCCTTTAATGGAGTACACAGAAGCGGGGAAATGCAGTCACAGCAGTCTCTTCTCCCCGCTGGTGCCGCCTGCAGTGGTCTGTGTCCCTGCTACCCCTGCCGATAGAGGGGGAGAGCAGCGGGTATTGAAAGGGACACAGACCGCTGCAGTCAGCACCAGCGGGGAGGAGAACGGAGAAGCAGAGCAGCAGCCACTAATCAAAAAGCAACTAATCACTGATAAGAAGGGTTGCCAATAATTCTCATTATTGATTTTAATCGATGTAGTTGTTGCAGCCCTAGTTTCGGAACCAGTGTGGTATCTTCATCAGGCAAATCCGGCTTCCTGATTGCCTGGGAAGCCGGTGTTCTATCGAAAGAACACCAGCTTCATTTCCCGAGGCTGCCTGGTTTCCTGGCCAATCAGGAACCTGGGGGGCAAGTTATGACGTGCCGTCCGGCTTCCTAGCCAATCAGGAAGCCGGGTGGCGGGTCATTACGTACCGCCAGGCTGCCTAGAAACAAGTGAAGCCGGCTTCCTAGCCAATCGGGAGGAAGGGTCATAACCCATTTCCGGCTTCCTGATTGGAAAGGAAATCGCTTCTATTCTCCCTCGGCACTGCCGTTCAGAGGGAGATGTCCCCCTGACCAGAACATATTGAAACATTTGGGCGAGTACGAGTACTCGGTATCGACACTGATACCGAGGCAAAACAATATCACTTTTTTCGGGGCCAGCATATATATCCTGGCCCGAGAGAGCTCTCCCTCTGTTGATACTCCTGAACAGAAGGGTTTTAGTAGTGCTCTATTGTACCTGTAAATGTTGTCTATAAGGTAAAACCTATGGTGTTTCTGTTTTTACTTTGGTATAAAATGAACTTTGCTATATTGCATGCATACATACCTCTTCTTTCCTTGATGAACCAGGCAAATGATGTGTGTAAATGCAATGGATGGAAAAACCCGAACCCACAGACAGCACCAAGAATGGACCTCCAGCAGCCTGCGGCCAGCCTGAGCGACCCATGCCGAAGCTGTGGTCATTCCCTTGGTATGAGAGATTCAGACGTCTTTTAATCCTGTCAATTGGAACCTAATGTGCTCTTAATTTCTTAAACATAATCCAGCCTAGACTGTCATGCTGGTAGGCTCCCTGCACTTTAAATTGTTCATTATTGGCAGGCCTAGCAATAACACAGTTTAGATGAGTCCAATAAATAAACCCTCTTAAGGATCACATATAGATTTTTCATTGCCTCTTTACCCATACTTATTTAAATACCAATATATACAATAATGGGGTTTATATGAGTCATTTACACAACTATATGTCATAATTTGACATCACAGTTTAAAATACAACATTTAGTTTCTACAAATACTCCCGTGCGCTATACATTGGTAGCATATCTTCCTCATTCTGTTGCTTTCAGAAAAGTATAGCCCTTAATGTTGTACCCTATACAGTTTTTACATTCAAGTAGCATATATTTACACCACCGTACAATCGTTATTCCATACAGACAGCATCCAAGGGCTTGTAGTTTATTTTCTCCCAGGGCATTAAAGCTTCATCAGGGGAGGTTTTGTTAGCAACTTCTTTTATAGCAAATGCTTACTTTCAGGCAGAACCACAACAAGTTAGGACAGGCCGGCGAATCGTCGGGCTAGATGGAACAGTCCCAAAATCTGGGTATCATGTCTCCCTGGGACCACAGGAGGAGAGGTTCCGGGAAAGGGTGAGGAAGTCAAACGGTCTATGTTTGGCTGACCCTGCTTAGGGAGTTCATCCTTTTTATATGCAATAATCAGGACCTCCTAAATCTAGGATAGCGAGAAACAACAACCCTCAAACAAACTCCTTTCTTCTCTCTTGGTTCTGCTTCATACTTGGGGCAAAGCGGTGCTTTTTTTTTTTTTTTATGTTATGTGCTATGTAGGAAAAAAAAAATAGTATGGGACTCCTTCCTTTGTTCCATCTAGTGACAGGAATGTCGTGGGAATAGCATTCACCCAGTGTATGGTTGGGCAGATGCTTTATAAAGCTCTCCTAAAGATTGCCCAGGCTGGGAAGGTGTACCCTAGAAATACAAGAGGACCTTGGAGAGATATGATAAAGTATATAGGTAGTCAAATAATCAGGGGGGTGGAAATAATAATAAAAAAAAACAACTACTTGTCCCAGGGCTAAAGTGGGGACCCAATCTATGACAATCTACTTGCCCTGATACAAAATATTTTTTTTTACCAAAACCGTATTTAACCGTGCTAAGAAGCGCTTCTGACTGCGCCAATCAATGAGTGCTCGCAATTTAGGAGCGAAATTCAAAATCCATAGTGCAGCGCTGTGCTGAAAGTGCACCCGGACCAGCGGAGGGGAAGGACCGTTCGTTGAAAGGCAAGTATAGCAAAGAGGGGAGAGGGGGCCATGTTTGAGCAGGCAAATTACTTTTGGAAAGTGAACTATCCTGTAATGCACCTTGTGCGTGTTCGAGAGTGCTGCTGCCTGGCTACCACAATATGGCGCACACACAATATATAATATATATATAATTTCACTTAACTTTATTGTTATCATACAGGGGCTAACAAGCCCTTATGTGATGGTGTTTGGAGGTGACAGGTTCTCTTTTATGGAGCCTGCCCTTGATTTTCCATGCAGCTGAGATGGGAAGCGCTGTGAGTACAGTGCTCCTGTCTCACTGATCCCACAGAGCAGATCGGAGAACAGACGCATTCCATCCTAAAATCATTGCTGTGGTCCTGGGTCCCCCAGAAGGGCAGGGCACCACAAAAACCACAGGGGATGGATGGACAAGCAGGCTGCTACAAGTGCTGTACAGCCGCCCAGATCACTTATACAAAACGAGCAGTGGCTTCCCTGCTCTACATTTATTCCTGCTTGCATGCAGCAGTGCTCAATGCAAAGAAAAACACCTGCCCAGCGCAGGAATCCCACACCCCTGTATAATGGATAGGCTTTAACCCCTTCATGATCAGAGGTCAGATGTTTACATTCCCAGACTGGATTTAACAGCATCAGCATGCAACCTCTCTGCTCATCCTGGTCACCAGGGCTACAAATAAGGGAGGATGTGAATTGTGCATCGTTTCTGAAAAAAAGGTCAACAATTTGAAGCATGTTCTAAACATTTCATGAATATTAACTTTAGTGTTTATTTTGAACTGCAGCTGACCATGTGTCACATCTAGAAAATGTTTCTGAAGATGAAATCAATCGGTTGTTGGGCATGGTGGTGGATGTGGAGAACCTCTTCATGTCTGTTCACAAGGAGGAGGATACAGATACCAAACAGGTCTATTTTTACCTGTTTAAGGTAAGATCTGAAAATAAAACCCTTTTAATCTGTTATTATAGGAGACTGATCCATTCATTCATATTTTTCAATTTTTATAGCTTCTTAGAAAATGTATTCTGCAGATGATCCGACCAGTGGTGGAAGGGTCCCTGGGAAGTCCACCCTTTGAAAAGCCAAATATTGAACAGGTAATTTTAGCAAGATGTTCACAAGTTAAAGGATTGATATTGTCTTCTTTATATAATTGAGGGCATCTCCATATGTTTTCAGGTTAAGTTTGGTCATGTGAATTACAACAGCAGTCCAGTTCAATGGAATTGCCATGTCTGTTTTGCCTCTGCCATATAGTAATTAGTGTGGTTATGTGCACCTGCCAATCTCTCTGCAAATCTCCCTGTAGTGTTTGTGGATGTTAGAAAAACCCTAGTGGCTGATGGTATCCTCTAGCATCCCCTCAAATCCAATTTTCCCCAGTCGTCTTCCAGGACAGCCCATGAGAGTGTGAGGCTATGCCTTCGGACAGGAAACGCACCACCCAGCAGAATTTAAAAGTGATCCCACCAGATCCAGCCCTCAGTGTGTTTCCTCCATCCGGAGACCTGTCACCCTTTTTTTTTTTTTTTCCTTGGAGCTCACGCTCTCATGGGTTGTCTGGCATATGGTGGTTACGTGGCCCTGGTGCACTTTGCAAGCTTACAGTGAAGGAGGTGACCCGGGCTACCATTTCCCTGTGGTACCTGAGTTTTTAGCTGTCCCTCCAGTGCTGGTGCGGGTCTCCGATCCAGCGCTGACTCCTCTGTCCTCCTCTTCGCTCATGTCCCACAAAGTCTGTGCAGGTGCACGCTGCTCCATATACTTACCTTGTGTCTCTCATCGTCTCCCCGGCCGAACATCTGAACTGCGCATTCGCCCGGCCCAAGATCCTTTGCGGCAACCCGAGAAATTTTCAGATGTTCGGACGGGAGCGCGTGGTGAAGACACAGGTAAGTATTAACCCTTTGAAAAACATTTTTTCTCTCCCGTTCATTGAAGGACACAGGCAACAGATCGTAGATCCTGAATGGTAGGGTAATATCGCCACCTGCAGGAGAAGGACGCTAGGCACAAAACTAAAGACCAATTACAGCCTAGGGGTGGCAAAATCCTATTTTTTACATTTTTTTTTTTTTTTTTTTATCGTTTTGCATATATTTACTGCTTGCTAGCAGTTGGTATATGCAAAAACCGCTGAGGGTTTATTAACCCTTTTAAGTAATTTACAAAATTCATGCTAAATTCCAAACGGAAGGTGCCTGACTTTCAGTCAAGCCTTAAACTATTTTATGTTTATAGCATGAATAGGTTTTGCTTGTTGCATGTTTGAGTAATGAATCTTTGTACAGCTTACGTACACAGAGCATGTGATGTCTGAATTTATATATCCACACAGGGGCATCAGAGCAAAACCCCAACCCAGCCAATAATTTTAATTTCTTTGGTGTTTTGTGCTTGCCTGTTACAATGTCCTTTTCACAGACGCAATGGAGACATTTTATAACACTGAAATAGGAAGGTACAGTAATAACTTTTGCAAGACAAGCAAACATTTCTGAAAAATGTTGCCTTGATATGCGAGCAATGTCTTGCAATAAGAGCAAAATTCTGTAGAAAAGCACCACCCGAATAAGGCTGTAGCAGTGCGAGCGATTAGTCTGTTTAATGACAATGCAATGTCACATTGGATAGATTCCTTGTTAAGGTTTCACGAAATGAAAAAGATTCCATTGAGCCAAGAGATAGCAGTGATTCCGTTAGTGACAGTGAAAGTTGTCCTACACAATAATCCTCCTCTCTCTTGTCCCCCTCACACCAGCCACGAAGGTACCGGGGATTGGTCTATTTTTCTTTATATTTTGTAAAGTATTCTATCACAGTACAGTATTGTAATTATTTTTGTGTTGTGGAACGAATCATCTGAATTTCCATTATTTCCTATGGGGAAGTTCGCTTTGATATACAACCGCTTTGGATTACAAGCATGCTTCCAGAACGAATTATGCTCGTAAACCAAGGTATTACTGTAATAGGTTATTTGCACCCTAGCAACAACCTCATTTGTTTTGAAAGTACATTTCAGAAAGCTAAAATGATGGCTCTTCTTCCACAGGGGGTACTAAATTTTGTGCAGTACAAATTCAGCCACCTGCCACCAAAGGAACGCCAGACAATGTATGAGCTCTCTAAAATGTTTCTACTTTGTTTAAATTACTGGAAGCTTGAAACCCCATCGCAGTTCCGACAGAGGTCCCAGAATGAGGATGTGGCAACCTATAAGGTTAACTACACAAGGTAAAGTATGATTTGGCTTCCTAAAGAAGAACTCAAGGATTTAAAACATTTTCACCCTTGCACCGGGGCCACCCCCCTCCCGACTGTAAGGGTTAACCGCTCGTTTTGGACTTGGGGTGAAAATAAAGAAGAAATACTCACCCAGTCCTGCAACAGTGACTGCTCACCTCTCACCCCCTCCTCTTCGGCTGTAGTATGTCCCTCGGCATCTTCATGTCTAATAGACCTGTGTAGAAGTGGTGATGTCACGTGTCCTTAGACTGCCAGAGCCCGGGAGACGAGGCTGCGGGGACCAGTCTAGAAGCCAGGCGCTCCCTAGACAAAATGAGCATGTAACCTTGCAGTGCAAAGGTAGCCCCACTGCACTGTTAACTTTTCAAAATCCTTGAGTTCCGCCTTAAGTTTTAGCTAACAAGTACAGTATCCGCTTTTTGAAGGAGAATTTGTCATGCATTGTAAGCATCGGACAGAAGCTAGCATTCTCCTTTTCACTGATCTATTAGTTTTAGGGCATCTGCCATGTTCAGAGGTAATAATCGGGTTTCTTCTCACTGCTCCAAAACCTGGATGTAGTTTTATGAGTTGGGAGAGTAGCTGCTTTGATCAGAAGCTTTTGAGGTAGAGCTTTTGTGATGGCATGTGTTCGCTCGCATTGCAGCCTTCCAATCAGTGAGTCATTGCATGGAAGTCTGTTTACACAAAGCAGAAGTCTCTCTATTGCATTTTCATCTTTCTGTTTCTCCAAGTAGTGACCACGGGTGACTTAGACTGAGGAGGCCAACCACTGTGTGGTATAAGATAATGGGCAATTTACAGGAAATCTTCCTTGAGAAGCTGCGTATTTGTGACTGGCTCAGAAAGTCTATGAAGGGCAAAAATAAAGGTTGGCCCTGGCTGCAAACCGTGACATAGGCACATTGGATCAATAAACTGATATTACAATCCAAAAAAATCGCAGCCGCACATTAGGTTGTGGGGTGCCTGCCTTGACATCATTGACCTTCTTATGGCCGTGTGGCCTATGTCATTGACCAAATATAAAGGGTCAGTGATGTCACAGCCTCCACCCCTTTGCTTACATGCAGCTTCAGGCAGGAAACCTCCTGGCTGCTCCTGATAGGCCAGCAGTGGAAGGAGCTGCCTTCTGGGTTTCGAGGAGCTCAGGTTCAGAACCCTATCCGAACCTGCGCTCATCCTTTGTTTAATAAGATGTTTGGACAATATTGCTTTACCTGTGTGCCAATCTTTTGCTGCGTTGGATTAAACTTTATCATGCACTTTAAATAGCAGTAAGCGGTAGGTGGTTATTCTGGGTGTTCTATCTTTATTCATTAAACCACAACTATCACTATGCAAACCCAGTCACTATCGGCTAATGCTGAGATTGACATATGTGATGTAACTTGCCAAGATACACTGTGTGTGTGTGTCCACAAATCTTGTTGTCATTGTTCTGGATGTTTGGTTGCACCATACTAATTGGGCACTAAGAGATGGCTATTGAATACTGCTGCTAAGACGGAGGAGACAGTTGGGCAGGGCACAGAACAGGGTATGAAGTCATGTTATGCAATATTTTATCAATGTCGGGGGAACTCTAGCCATTCTTTGACAGCCGGGATATCCAATATGTCCTGCTTATTCTGGGTTTCCCCCATTACTCTCAGCTGTTCCGGTCACATATGAAACTCCCTGGCCACACCTTATAAAATATGCAGACTATTTTCCCTTGGTTTAAAATGTGTTTTCAGATGATTGAACTTGCCAAGACTATCTTTGTGGAAAAAACATCCTGCTGAAAGATGTTGTCCCATCTAGGGCTAGAATAAGCATATGCCATCAGTTAATCAGTATATGGAAACGATCAATCATTGTGTGGTTATTTTACATTGGTGACATTTAGCATTTGGTTGACTGTTAAATGATTGCATTGGTTGTATGTATTGTCAGAATTGATTTCTTTGTTGCAGGTGGCTTTGTTACTGTCACGTTCCTCAGAGCTGTGATAGCTTACCGCGGTATGAAACCACACAAGTGTTTGGACGGAGTTTGCTACGCTCCATCTTCACGGTTACACGCAGACAACTTCTGGAGAAATTTAGAGTGGAGAAGGATAAGCTGGTTCCAGAGAAGAGGACACTTATTCTTACCCACTTCCCCAAGTGAGTGTAGTTGGAAATAATATTATTTTGGTTATATCAAGGCCCAGGCCAAGGGGGTGGTTAGTACAGTTAAAGATCCTGGTACTAAACATCCAACAGTATTTGTCATATTCATTGCACTAATGGTCCTAGTGTTTCTGTGACGGTTCTCATTCATCCAAGTCATAGTATATAGTATAATTAAGATTTGAGAAAGATAGTCGGATGACCAGCGAAACGTCTTCAAGAAAAATGCAGCAAGTCCAGTTGCCTTGATTTTTTTTTTTAACAGATGGGGGGGTCCCGGTTTGGTTATTAAGCCTTATGGGCTGACATGTCTCTAGGGATAACATGGATTTTATTATGAGAGGGGTCTAACAAGTTCCCTATGTGATCGCAAATATAAAATAACAGGTCGTCTTTATGGAAACAGCAGTCTATTAGACCCCTAATGTCACCTACGAACCTCCAAAGAAGCTGATGAAGCATATCTGCTTTACTAGCTTCTTCTCTGGCTACAGAAGCTGGAGAAATGATAGCTGAAGGTGGAAGTGATGTAATACATATCACTTCTGCATTCAAAAGACACACAGACAGTTGCACACAACATACTTGCAATCTCTAGCCGCCCAAACGCTTGTATGTAAACGGTCATTGCTGGCTGTTTAAAATGCTGAAAGTTTCCCACTCTTGTGCGCTGTCCCGTGGTGAGAAAGGATGTCTAAAAAAAAACAAACACCCGCATTCAATAGTGTCCCATCTGGCCATTTAATTGCAACAGCTGGATGGGAAGGGGCTAAACCTGCTTGAGATGAACATAGATCTGTAATCAGACAAGTTATAAAAAAACAAGGGGAATACCCAATGGATCACTTGAGTGACGGCAGAAAAACAGAAATATTTTCTGGAGATTTAAAACAAAATGCACTGTTGCATTACTTTGCAAGTATATCTTTTACAGCCAAGGAAGGTGCCAAGCCTCTATTTGGATTGCAGTTGTCATGGTGCTGCACATGTGATCAGCTATGACACCAGCCGTTTGAGGGCTTGAAAGATCAGTTGAGAGCTGAAATAAGCACACTGGCAACCTGTACAACTGGCATGCCTTAGGGCCTGTTCACATGAGTTTCAGGTCCGGATCTGCAGACGCAGTGTTATGTATTTTTGATGCGTTCCAGTAAAAAAAAATTGTTTTTATTTTTTTGCTGGAGTGGGGCTGTCAGTATGTCAGCTGCAGTGCAGTGCATTTTTGACGCGTTTTGCGTTTCCTGACCGTACAAAATCTGACATGCAGTATTTTTCTGTCGTAACCTTAACGGACTGCGCACGTGAACTGTAGCCCATAAAACACATAGGGATACATTGGGATGCATTTTTAGTGCAGGAGCGTACGGATCAGGTCAGCATAGAAAACAGACGTCGTGTGAACAGCCACTAAAAAGTAACTGAAATCTGAGAGAATTCAGTTGCGATTTTGTTTACTAGTAAATATTGGGCCCCATATGGTGACCATACATTGTTTGATTTTTGTTTGGAAATTGTACACAAACTAAGTTGATGGTACATTTTTGATATCGTGATAGAACAAAATTCGATAGATCAGTGTAGTTTTAGTTCGTCAAAAATCTTAGCAAGAACACATCACATGCGCAAAAGAAAATGTATTTCTATAATTTGTAAAAAATTGGATGGCTAGTATGTCTAACCATCAATTTCCAAAATTGACATTTGACTATGCTTGATGGGTTATTCGAGCTATAATCAAACGAGGGTTCGTGTCAAATGAAAATGTTCGACCGAAAACCTACTAGTGTATGGCCACCTTAAGTCTTGTGTTTTGTAGTATTGTATTATTTCACCTGCCAATAGTATAGATAATTGATGAATGTTTGTGCTTCTGGGGACAGGGGCTGTTAAAGTGCAATTAAAGCTTTGACATACACTTATGCTGCTTATATTTTACATTTGAGGTTCCTCTCCATGTTGGAAGAAGAAATTTATGGCGAGAACTCTCCAATCTGGGAGGCAGATTTCACAGTCCCCAACACGGAGGTTCCCCAGCTAGTGCCCCGTCCAGGTAGAGTAATTCAGCTGGCTGTCCGGTTCAGCATCATCTTGCAGTTTCAAGACATGTATGCATATAACCAGTGACAGTAATATAAAGAAATAAGGGCCAGATAAGGTTTCATAGCCTTTCACAATAAAGAGACAAATAAATGGATTGTGCTGTTTGTCATGCTGATTACAAATGAGTATTGCATGGCATTTAGAGAGAACAGGTAGTAAAAGGACATCACCATGTCCTTTCCTACTACCGTAGTTCCCATTAATTATTGTGATACTGTAATCAGTTTGGCAGAGAGCATTGTATGCCCGAAACTGTTGCTGTCATTTGGCATATTTGACAAATCAAATGGCATATAAATATGCTGTATATTTGTATATATTTCAACCTAATATGTAGTAGTTTGCCTGGCATTTAACTTTATCTGGAAAACAATGATAGGGTTTCCTTTTTGTTTAGAAAGATGACTTATTTCATGGTTTCTCTTACAAGCTGCTGTAAACACTACTGCTGCCCCCAGTACTCCACTCTTCAGCAACAGCCTGAACAACAACTCCACTCTATCATCCAATGGAGATGCTGGGATTTCAGAACCCCTACAAGGTAATAAAATATTCTGTTGTATGTTTTCTAAAGATGTTCTGCAGGTAAATTACCAATAAACAATGTCTGCTCTACTTAAATAATATCTCCCACCTGAATTATGGGAAGATGTTTTGTCTGTTCTGTACACCATACTGCAAAGATCTGTAGTTATTAGTATTACCTATTTTTAGAACAGACCAAAAACAGCATTGTTTTCTAGATGTTGCATAGTATCCTTGTCATATCACTCATTTAATGACATTTTATTGCCCTTTTCCCACACAGGAGAAAAAAGGAAACTGTCCGACAGCCTGACAATAGAGGATGCCAAGAGAATCCGGGTTATGGGTGATATACCTATGGAACTAGTAAATGAAGTTATGCTAACCATCACTGACCCTGCTGCTATGTTGGGTCCAGATGTAAGATGCTCATTGATGAAACACATTGTTAATGTCATGTTTTGTGTGTTTTTATTTAGTAATGATTATGTTAATCATATTTAACAATAAATTATATAAAAATAATATGCGTATGTAATAGCCTTTAAGGCAATGCCACACATCTTATCTTGACATCCTTAGATGCATTGAGAATACTCCAGTTTCATTGTGTTTTTATTTTACTTCTTGTGTAATAGACAAGTTTACTATCTGCTAATGCTGCACGTGACGAGACAGCACGCCTAGAGGAGCGCAGGGGGATCATTGAGTTCCATGTGATTGGAAACTCTTTGTCTCAGAAGTCTAACAAGAAGATTCTTATGTGGCTTGTTGGCTTACAGAACGTCTTCTCACATCAACTTCCACGAATGCCCAAGGAATATATCACGCGGCTCGTCTTTGACCCGTAAGTCCAAAGCTTGAAGTTTACACTTTAATTTTAATGTCACCTGTAAAATAAATTTCTTTTGACTAAAAGCTTGAAATTGAACGTTTGACATTATAGCACACACCATGCCACTTAAGCCAAGAGTAATGTGTTTCCTTGACAATAGATATATATTTACTTGCCAAACAGGTGTCCATCTAAAAACCTAGTTGTAGCTCTATTTTTGGTAGCTGCAACCCATATTTATTTATATGGCATTCCATATTGTATATGCTGTGATATTCTTAATTGAAAAGCAGCTGTGCACTGCACTTGATACTGTTACCCGAGTGCATGCTTTGGAATTTAAACATTTAAAAATCATGTTCAGCATTGGTAATCAAACAAACTTTATTTCGTATTAAGCACTATGCACCTTTTGTGCTGTAAAGCAGTGTCTAAAGCAGATGATGAGAAAATGAGACTGTTGGCATTGCAGAGATGAGCCCAACACACCTTGCCAATACATGTGTGTTGCTACACATTACAACACACCACCGTACATTGTGCTGTGCTGCATTACTGAAAATGGTGCGTTAAGGGAGTCTGCGCCTGGATTAGGTTATTTTATCCCTGCCTGATATTCTGCCCAGACTTTGCACCTTGCCGATCCCTGACTTCTACATTGCCTGTCCCTGATGTGCAGTAGATTATGTGGAGAGATGTAGGCACTTACTTGGCGCAACTTACATATATGATGTTTACTATACTGGGATATGCACCTTGTATGTAACCTGCTAATAATATCTTTGTTTAAAAAAAAATTAGTGCATACGTGTTTTTCAGCACAGCGCAACACACAATGGACTGCAGCACTGGGAATCTAGTGACTTCAGTTTGATGTAACATGTTTTCTGAACGGCTTGCTTTTCTTCCTCCATATTATTACTAGTATATTTTTTTTTTTTTTTTTTTTTATGACTCATTATGGTCATTCATTGTTTTCTTAACACACCTTATCTTTTATTCTACAGGAAACACAAAACTCTTGCACTTATTAAAGATGGTCGGGTTATTGGTGGCATCTGTTTTCGTATGTTCCCCACTCAAGGTTTCACAGAGATTGTGTTTTGTGCTGTTACTTCTAATGAGCAAGTGAAGGTTTGTAGAATCTTATTTTACATGCGTTTTTCATGTCCATTGCACATCGCCATCATTGATGCTGTGCTCAGATCAGTTATTGCACATTTATTTACCTAAGGTTTTACCATATATTTGCTTCCATTTTCTTGTGTGCATCACAGAAATAACTTTGTTGCTATAGCCATATTCTTTGAGCTCCATGGTCTCTGGACTGTGTAACTATTCATCTCCACGGTCCTTTTAAAAGCCCATTTCCACCTTTTGCGAGGTATTTAAAAAAAAAAAAAACATTCCAACAATGTACACCGGTACATGAAGCAGCCATATGCAGTTGCTGTATATGATATAGTATTCATAGTGACAACCCCACCAGACAGTGTATTGTAACCTGGAAAGGCAGAGCTAGTGTTTAGTGATCGTGTTATAATGAATAACTGAGGGGAGCAGCTGTTTACCGCTTGCTGTACAATCTGATCCCTGTGTTAGACTTAATTTCCTGTGGAAATTTTTTTTAATTTCTAGGATTCAGGCCTAATAAGTTAATAAATGAAGAAAGCCTGCACTACGAGTCATGAAAATGTGCACATGTATCCATCACTGCACCTCTACATTACCACAATAAATGCTAATCACTTACAAAGGGGGAAATGGATTTCAAGTCCAGCCTTTTCTGCTTTTTGTGTTTTATTGATTTGATTTTCTTAATCTCATTTTAAGGGATATGGCACCCATTTGATGAACCATTTAAAGGAGTACCACATCAAACACAACATCCTCTACTTCCTCACATATGCAGATGAATATGCTATTGGCTATTTCAAAAAGCAGGTGGGTATCTGTTTTAACTTTTAATATTATGCCTTTCAGCCTGAGAAAGGAGCAGATTGGTAAGAAATATGTTTCTGCTGTTGTAGACTTGACTAAATTTGTATTGAAATTAGATTTTTTCTTTGCCCTACCAAAATGGGATGTCTTTATTATCCTGTATAAATTGTAGTAGTAATGGGTTGTTGTGTTTTTTTTTTGTACTAAATGGGTATAACATTTTGTCATCAGAACAATATTTGGCTTAAGTTTCAATTTTTTTTCATCTATCCTTAAAACGTGAATAAAAGCAAGGCTGATATGCATAACAAATAATTGATAACGTTCCTCCTCCCATGCCGCTTACTACAACTTGGGTTGTATATGTATATTACAAGTACACAGTTTTCAAGATATCATAAGGTTGTTCAATGGCGGGGTTCTGGGCATTTGATTGGTTTCATGAACATCACCATTCACTCCACGGTTGGAAACTGGAGGACAGCGATCTATAACATATGTTTTTAAGTTGGCCATCCTGTGTAGTCACTGAGTAAACAACGTCTATATAATCAGTCACTAGACAGGATGGTTAACTTCAAATTGATATGCTCTAGATTGTTGTCCCTTTTCTCTGAAGTGGACAGTGATCACAAAATGCGCCAAGTGGCCACAGCTCCATCATTGAGCAACCCTTTGATAACTGTAATATACCGAACCTATACCTCCTTGTTTTAATGAGGTGAGGGGGGAGTGTTATCATTGATTTTGTTTTCTGTTTCAGCTTAGCCTTTGTTTTATGGATATATATAAATAAACCAAAGTTTTACCTAAATATTCTTTTGATTACAATATTACCAATAAAGTCCCATTTAGGTTTGGTTTGTTTTTGGCTGTATCAATTTTGCATCTAAAATAGTATTCCCATATATAATATCTAGATGATAGTACCTTAACACTCGTATTGTTCTGGCTCCAAATCTTTGTATTGTTCTCCAAACTGTCTTCATTTGTGTTTTTCGTCCTGGCCTATATTACTCAGTTGAACGCGTGTGTGTGTGGGTCTCCCTGTGTCAGAAAGAGTCTACTCTACGAGTCTAAGCAGTGGTGTGTTGTGTTTTTTTTGTTTGTTTTTTTTATCCCCACTTTTGTAACATTTGGGCCAGCTTAGTTTAGTGATTGTGATCCCAAAATGGATGTGATAGTTGAGACACAAATTTAAAGCGGACCTTTACACTCAAAAATTAAATTCTGCCAATGCATCCCTCCTATGTATGATGATTAATAATAACATAGACATGTCAGGTGTAAAATGTTGTGATTTTGGAATACTTACACTTGGAGAGCATTCACTTCCTGCTTTGAAAGGGCAAAATTACTTCAGTTTGCCAAAGCATTGCACACTGGGATTGCCTTGTCATCAGCAGAGCATTGCTGGGAAATCTCATCTGTAATCACATGAGATCTCAGGGAAAGGCATTTTCTTCCCCCTGAGATGATGTGCATGGTCTCGTGTCTTAGTCGCATGTCTAGTCACATGTGCCAGAAATCCAGGAAGTAATAGGAGAGCTAGTATCTTCCCTTAGTAAACATGGCCACTGTCAGAAGACTGGGAAAGAAAAGAGAAATAAGATATGCAAAGAATACAAAGCCGGCAATTATCTAGAAGTATGTGTTTGTAGATTGCAATTACTAAACATTTCTAAAAGTGTTTGTTGTTATTTTAAAGATATTGGTAAAGGTTTAATTTGAATATTTTACTTGGCTTTATTTGAGCACAAGGATAAGACTTCAGCATCATAGGTTTCATGTATCCCACCAGGTAGGGCTTGAGATCAGCAGAAACTACTGCGGATGTGCGTGAAGTCTGCTTCTTTTGTATGCTTGAATTACGTCCTTTTGTGCAATGTAACCTCTTTTATATCACACGTAGCCTAATTCTATTATATCCTGCATGCTAAAGGAAAAGCCCGGACAAAATAAAATCCCCAGGCAGCTTGCTTAATGTCATTTGAAACTTCTTGTGGATTTGATGAGTCTATTGTTACCTTGAATGGCATTGTACGTGTCAAAAACATAGAAACTGGGTGTTTTTCCCTTTTCTTTATTCAAAGAAAGTCGGAGGATGTCACCAGAAATGTTGTGCTATAGTATTTGTTTAATGTCCCTGCTTCTTTTGTGTTTTTATGCTTCCACTGACTGTAATTCTACATATTGCTTTTGTAGGGTTTTTCAAAAGACATCAAAGTACCCAAAAGTCGTTATCTGGGTTACATCAAAGATTATGAAGGTGCCACCTTGATGGAGTGTGAACTAAATCCTCGCATTCCATACACTGAACTCTCCCACATCATAAAGAAGCAGAAGGAGGTGTGTGCTCTAAGCTTCTCTCTGGATTTGGTGTACAATAATGTCCCTTTCTCCCAGTTTTTACATGTCCTGTGTAAAACAAGCAGTTGTGCTGACAAAGCTTTTAGTAATGGAGATCACAAGCAGCTATTCTAACCTCTCTAACAGGGGTCTTAAAGTAATGGCCAGCAGGCCAAATCAGGTGCCAGCCGTTGTATGTAAACGCCGCCACAATGCATGTAATGGTATGTGATATCATTTCAGGCAGTTGGATGCACGTTCTATGCATCCAGAGGTAGTGATTAATTCCTAAGCACATGTAATTATATTGCATACCATTACATGCGATGTGATGGTTTTTACATGCAGCGGCTGTCATCCGATCATTAACTTGAACGAATGACAGCTGCCCCTTGGAAATGCCAGATTAGGGATTCCTGCTGCTGCAGGATAACGCAGGTGCAAATCCCTAATCACTTCTAAACTTACAGGTGTGAATGGGGCCTTATTGTGCGTGTATTTCTGGTGGCGGTGCTTTTTTTGTGTGTGCATGTGCGAATCTGTTGGTCCTCTATGATTTAAATGAGAACCTGTGGGGGGAAAGAAAAGACACGCATATTATACTGACAATGCACACATATGCACATGTATACATACTGATATGGCACAGACAGAAACATTAACACACATACCGACATCATTCACGGAAATCCTGACTATACATACGCATCGCAAAAAATATACAAAGAAACCATCACAAACGCATATACTGACATTAACAATAGTACTGTATATACAAAATAAAATTGAAGTATGAAATTTGGCCAGCAGCCCACATGGGAGGAAAAAAATGTCCAGTGACTCCTGAGTTAATTGCGTTTGAGACCCCTGCTCTACAAGAACCCTTATATTTTTAAAGGGAATGTGCAGGCGGCCATTATCACTTATGGCTGCCTCTGCTTCTAAAAAATGCCAGTTACCTGGCTTCCATTCTGTGCCAACAGCTTTTCCACGATGGACGTTTAAACAAGTAAACAAATCGGCAATTCTGACTGCTCTCTGGTTTCAACTGCTCATACTTGTCTGGGTCATTGAAGCCAGTGACAGCCACTGAACTAGGGAGTCGGCAATGGCAGCCGGCTTATTTTTTTTACAATAATAGTTGAATATGTTTAATAAGTCAGAACAGTGTAAAAAAGTACAGTAGCCCATATCAATCAATAAACTAAACTACCACCCTTCATAATGATGACTGTCTTAAAGCTTAACGCCAGCTAAAAAAATTGTTCATAGTTTTGGATGGAATGGGGAAGCGTTAAAATCTGTCAGCTTTTTCCTTCTGTTTGTGACACCATTAAGGACGAATCTCTTAAATAGAGAGACACGAAAAGTAATATTAAAAAAATCCTGATGGATGTTCTAACCCTTCTCTGTGCTTTCATAAATAAAGTTTTGCCTGGATCTGGGCTTTCATGTGATGAGAAGCGAAGGTATAATTCTCTGGGCATCTGCACACCCTTGCGGTTTATTCTAGTAGCGCTTCTTGTACCGAAGGTCCCAGCATCTGAGATCTTTAATGAATTAACATGGCTCTTGGAATGATTTATTATTATTGCTGTAATTCTGTTTGATCCAGATCATTAAGAAATTGATTGAGCGCAGACAGGCACAGATTCGCAAGGTCTATCCCGGCTTGACATGTTTTAAAGAAGGTGTACGGCAGATCCCGGTAGAATGTATCCCAGGCATAAGTAAGTGTGTATATGTGTGAAAGGTGCACCAAGGGATGTGGCTTTACAAGAGGTCTAGTGATAGCATTTTTTTATTTTTTTTTCAGGAGAAACTGGGTGGAAGCCATCTTGCAAGGAAAAAGGGTATGTAGTAAACTCCTCTGATGCTATAGTTGATGTCAGTGTCACCTGAGCATATGATATTAGCAGCTCCTCTGAACACTAGTCTGTATCCCTTTCCATTACTCAATGGGGACTTAGGGCCTGTTCACACGACGCCCATTTTCTGTGCTGACCTGATCCGTATGCTCCTGCACTTAATGTATCCCTATGTGTTTTATGGGCTACAGTTCTCACGTGCGCAGTCCATTCAGCTTATGACAGAAAAAATACTGCATGTCACATTTTTTCCGGTCTGGGAACACAATGCAGCTAAGCAAAAAAAAAAAAATTGTATTCTTGCTCCACTTTTTATGATGTCATATGATTAAAGGAAAAAATGTATCCGGGTGACCTTGCAAATCCTCATACAAACTCCAGAACTGACCCTTGGAGTCCCGGAGCCTCAAGATCGGGTGTACCCAATAACGACGTCTCCTGCGGGCTCGTTCTCTGCAGATCGCTGTAGCCAGCACCATCAACATGCCTGCAAACATGTGATACATGTCTGATCACCAGCTTTACATACACAAAGGGAAGTAGATGTTCCGAGAGGGCGGAAGTGACCTCAGAGGAAGAATCTGCATACTGACAGCCCCACGGCTAAAAAAAACAAAAACTGTCAGCATCCGGACCGAAAACGCATCAAAAATGCACTGCATCAGTAGCACCGCGTCTGCAGATCCGCATCTGATCAGGACCGACCTGATATCATGTGAACAAGCCCTTAGTCATGAGAGGTGTGCTCAGGCTCTTGATTTAAAGTACATAAAGTGTTTATGGGTGTTTGGGGTTTTCCAATTCTTTGATATTTTGAATCACAGAGCTTCACGAAACTGGTATGGAGACAGCTTTTGATATCTTGCTTTAGCATATATTATCGTAATACTTTGTTATACTCAATTCATAACTGATCATCTTTACAGGAAGGAGATTAAGGATCCAGACCAGTTATACAATGTCCTGAAGAACTTGTTGGCACAGATAAAGGTAACAGTGCTTTATGTGTAGTTCAAACAAGTGCAGTAAGCAGCACTTATGTCGAAACTTACCATGTTAAAACAACCTTTTTGTTTGAAAGAAAAAAAATGATGGGCTTTCCTAGGTTCTAACAGTCACTCATGCAGAAGACTTGAAAAAGAAAACTGCGCATTCACTCCCCCATCTTAGCTTGTCATGGCGTTGGAAATGGAGGCAGCATGCTTCCCAATAATCTAAATGTCCAACTCCAGAATCATGCTCACTTTCTGGATACTGATCCTTCTCCTCCCAAAGCAAACCACTGCTATGTTAGAAATCAATGGCTTACTTTTTCTGCAAATGCTTAACGTCCACTTTAATGACGACGTCACGCTCTCCTTTGCGTAAAAGCACTATAGCCGTGTGCCAGGGGAAGGATGTTCCATGTGTGTAATGTCACATCTGCCATGGGAAGCAGCACTAAGTTTCCCATGAGTCAGTGCAAAATATCGGAGTGGAGTGCAAAATATCGGAGTGGAGCTTAGGTGCGTGTGCGCTGAGATGTGATAAGCAAAGCAGCTATTTACATTGCTGCTTATTGAGTCATGTGGGTAGGTTGAAACTAGGGATATACCGATAAGAGTATCGGTGCCGATGCCAAGTATTTGCTCCGATACCTAGCCCAATACTTGAGCTTCCAGTATCGGGAAGCTGTGCAGCGAGTTGTTATTGTCCGGGAGCCGGCTTCATGCCCCCTCGTCTACCTGGTTGGTCAGGAAACTGGCCAATCAGGAAACTGGGCACTGTGTAATGACGCGGAGTCTGGCTTTCTGATTGACCGGAAAGCTGGCTTCATGCTCCCTCTTCACCTACCTAATTGGCCAGAAAGCCGGCTCCATGCTTTCTTGTCACCTAGTGAGGAGGTATGGAGACGGCTTCACTGCTAATTGGGACGCCAGGTGGCAAGTCATTACCCGCCGCCTGTCTTAATGTAACTTCAGGTATCTGTATTCGGTGTCGCTGAGTACCGGGGAAAAAAACGGTATCGGTGCATCCCTAGTTGAAACCCAGTCCTATTTGCATAGCTGCCTATCAACTGATGTGGGTGGTTTGGAAGTTCTGTGCTGATCGCACCCACCCACAGAAGGAGGCGTGAAGTTATGACACGCTTCTTCTTGGGACTAAGAATGATGACACAACCGGGAACTGCTGCTTATAGAAGAATGGCGCCCGGTTGCATTAACAGGAAGAACAAAACAGAGGAGGAGTACAGGGCCATGGGGATCAAAATAATGGAAGAAGGGACGTGAAGAGAAGACTGGCATTTTTAGATGGGAAAGGCATGTACCTTGATACTTGGATTTTAATGATTCTGGCTGGAGTTTGGCTTTCACTCCAAGCAAATGGTGAAATACATAGGTGTAATGCATTTAAGTTTTTACAGTTTTATCTACTAAATGATTTGTAATGTTGGCAGCCATTGCTGTAAGGTACATACCTCCTGTAGAATCTGGCGGATTACACTGCTGCTTACTGGTTTAGCATCACTACTTCCTGGGTCAGCTTCATGCTTATAGGTCAGACGTGACTCATTGTCCTAATATCCCTACCAGTCCACCCAATTTAGATACATACATATGCTACAAAAGGCTGTTTCTAACTGATGCAACTAAAATGGAATCCCCGTGTGCTTAGTACAGTATGTTAATAACTGGGATCCTCGTGGTTGGTTCATATTTTTTTTTTTTCACATAGTGGAATTGGGCACAATCTTACCGTTTTTTTTTTTTTTGGATCAGGCACATCCAAGCGCTTGGCCATTCATGGAACCTGTCAAGAAGTCTGAAGCCCCAGATTACTATGAAGTGATTCGTTTTCCAATTGGTAAGGCTCACTTAACAGTCGTTTAATGTTCATTGTATTGCTGGGCACACACCTTACAACCATCGCAAGACTTGTCTTGCGATGGTTGTAAGGTAATTAAGATCTGCCTATCTTGGACAGGCAGATCTTACTTGCGATGATCGCAAGCCGTGCCCCCCTGAGGGGCACACCGGCCCGTCCGGCTTTTATCTTACGAACATGCTACACACCCGCCGAGCATCGTACGATGGTTTTCGAACATGTTCGTAAGTTAAAAGTCGTGCAACCTTACAGTAGTAGAGATTGCAGGCTTCCACACACCTTACGATAATCGTACGATCGCGGGATTTCCCACAATTATCGTAAGGTGTTTGGGCACCCTATGGCAGATTTTGCCAGCACTCCCCTGTATTGTGCAAATAGTTGTGGCTTACTTAACCACTTGCTGACCGGGGTGTTTACACCCCCTCCCTTTCCAGGCCATTTTTCAGTATTCAGCGCTGCGGTACTTCAACTGACGTTTATTCCGTCATGCAACACTGAAACGAATTTTATACCATTTTTTTGGGGACAGATAGAGCTTTCTTTTATTTTTTACTATATAACAAAAAAGTATTGAATATGGGTTTTTTTTTTTTAAACATTTATTTGTACCCAATTTTTTGGTAAAATATAAAAGATGGGGTCACATCGGGTAAATAGACACCAAGCATGTCAAGCCTTAAAATTGCGCACACCGGCGAAATCGCAAAAAAACTATCATAGCCAAAATTGCCCGTAGGCGTTGCTTTAAAAGATTTTAGCGCTTATCACTTTACTGTTATCAGTGTTTGATGGTCCTAAAATTATTGCTCTCACTGTGACGTTTGCAGCGATATGTAACATGTGCGGCGTAATGGGCGCAATCGTCCTTTTTGCGTGTAGGCACACCTAACGCATTTTTCCGCATCTATGTGGGGGTGGGGGACTTTAAAAGCTTTGTGTGTGATTTTATTTTGTGAGCAATTTTGTTAACTTTTTTTTTACACTTTATTGTCATCACATATAGGGTGCTAAGAAGTCCCCTATGTAATAAATTACAGTGACAGGTACCCTTTATGGAGACATCAGGGGTCTCTAACACCTCTGATGTCACCTAGTGACCCCCCAGAGAAGCTGATGAAGCACAAATGTGCTTCATCAGCTTCTCTCCGGTTTCTGTACCGGAGAGTGACAGAGGAATGTGGAAGCGATGTAACATACACCACTTCCTGCATTCAGAGACCGGGAGGGAGATCGCGGACTGATCTCCCCCCGTTCTCAGTGCACAGAGCTGCCACATCGCCTGGGTTAGATGATGCCCGGGATCGCGGCGACGAGAGGTAAGGAGGGGGGTCACCCTGACTTGCATCATACAAGCGATCGGACGTCTTTACAGACGCCGTACTACTTGTATGTAAACGGCCATCGCTGGGCGTTTAAAATCCTGGCGGTTTCCCGCTCGTGCGCGCCCCCTGGCACGAAGGACGTCTAAAGACGCCCACCCGCATCCAGGAGACTCCCGTCCGGCCGTCTTTCAGTGGTCGGCGGACGGGAAGTGGTTCATTTCTGGCCAACTAATAAAACCAGTGAGATGTGGGACCTCCCACTGTGCTGAAGAGGTGATTTCTCTTCCTTTGGTCCCCTAACTTTCCAATGATTGGCCTTCCCTTAGAGTAAAGCTCTAAGGGAAGGCCAATCATTGGAAAGTTAGGGGACCAAAGGAAGAGAAATCACCTCTTTACTTTACTCTGTGCACTGAGAACGGGGGGAGATATAGATACATAGAGGGTTATTCACAAAGCTGCCAAAGGCAACCGAGTGAGTAACCCACCCGAAGTGAAGTGAGCGAACGCTGGTCGGCTATTCACTTCAGGCTTGTACACCTGATTTCAGCCGTACTACGGTCAGCCCAACATGCTCGGCTGAGCCGAAGTGCAGAAGGAGTTCGACTTGTCTACCGCTAAGGTTAAAAACAGAGGTTTAGATACACGTCTTCTGCAGAATATGTGAAAGCTGCGCCAGGGCACCTCTATGTAGTGCGGTCCTAACTCTAACCTATGAGAGTCTCCATTTTGGAGCACATGTAGCAAAAGATAAAATTGGGTGCAGGTAAAAGATATAGCAAAAGATAAACCCTGCACCCAATTTTATCTTTTGCTACATGTGCTCCAGGATGGAGACTCTCAGTAGTTTAGAGTTAGGACCGCATTACATAGAGGTGCCTTGACGCGGCTTTCACATATACTGCAGAAGACGTATCTAAACCTCTGTTTTTAACCTTAGCGGTAGACAAGTCTTTTTGCATGCTGGTTGGCGAGTGTGCTGGGAAACTTTTTTCTGTTGTACTGTATAAAGCCCTTCCATGTGCACCTTTTTGTTTTTTAAGCTGGTGATAAGTTAATGAGTGAGTTTGCCTTTTGTTTTGCAGACTTAGATTGCACACAGGTGGTCTTTAACTAATTATGTGACTATGTGAATACATATGCATGCACCACTTTTCCATTTTATATTACGGTATTTTCTTGATTTCACTTCACCATTTTGGACTATTTTGTGTGTGCCCATTACATGTAGTACAAATAAAAATCCATTTTAATTTCTGGTGGTAATGCAACAAAATAGAAAAAATGCCAAGGGGTGAACATGTTTGCAAGCCACTGTATGTTGTTTAGACATGATCAATAGATCATTTGGGGCCACATAATGGAAAGGCCTGTATACTGGATGGGCACCCTAACTAATTCTGCTGTTCATTGTAAATACAATGTTACATGTCTTCTATCAAAGTAGAGTTTATTATTGTGCATTTTATTTAAGATCTGAAAACCATGACTGAAAGACTGAAGAACAGGTATTATGTGACCAAGAAGATCTTCATTGCTGACCTGCAGAGGATCATCACCAACTGTCGAGAGTACAACCCCCCTGACAGCGAGTACTGCAAGTGTGCCAATACCCTGGAGAAATTCTTCTACTTCAAGCTGAAGGAAGGTGGACTGATAGACAAATAACTCCAGCTGGAAACAGCTGTGGAACGACCATTTCATTCCTCCTCCATGAATTTCAAGGGGTTCCACAAGCTTGAGGGCACCACTGCCTTAGGACTAGTGCGTAAAAGCCAGGTTCATGTATGTTTACCACCCTCTACGAGGAGTCTAAACTGAGCGAGTTGGTGGGGATGTTCTAGAGAAGGATGATGTCTGCCCGCTACTCCATACATGTCTCTGCACTTTGGGGGTCACATCACTTGACAGGACTGCATAGTTTTCTTTGTTTACAGGACAAGTGGAGCCCCTGTTCATTCCATTCTCAGAAGAAACCTTTACCCGGAGTTTCATTGCCATAACAAAACAAACGCCCATCTTGCCTTTTTTTAATGCTTCATCCTTTGTTGGAACCATCTGGGACACAATTGACTGAGCAATGTTGCAGCATCCCAATGCTTTGAAATTTCCAAAGCTGGATTAGTGCATTATGATCAAAGAGAAGCCTTTTCAGGTTATAAGCAAATGTTGTACTGGCTCCGGTTTTCTTTGAGCTGAAACTCTTCTCATTTTATTTATGAAAAGCTGCCGTATTGGATCTAAATATCACCAGGTAGAATGGCGGGACAAACTACATGCTGGTGCAACGCATGTTCATGATTTCGGCATGTTAGGAAAAAATTTAAGTTTACTGCAGATTGGAAAATGAAAACAAACATGATTGGTTGCTGTGGGCATATGTCCATCTCCCTCTTTTCCAGTAGCACAGAGATTAGAAATGTTTCAGCCATATTGTTGGTGTAAAAGCCAAAACAAACCAGGATGTGTACGATTCTGTGGCCAAATTTGGGTTGTATTTATCTGCAGATATGGATTTCCTATGAGGAGATGATACTACTTATCACCCAGCACTGTCAAGCATGTGTGACTATGAGTTAGTCAGCATCACATGGAGTAGGTTGGCAGGGTGGGGGGGTTAAATGAATTCATCCAGGACTATTGGCAACTATGTCTATATATAATATAGAATCACCAGGCATGCAGCTTAGTGTATTTCCACGTTTGCAGTCAAATTTAAGAAACCCTCACTATTTGTTGTGTTCCCATTTCACACCGCATACCTACAAATGTTTAAGCATATGTCTTACCTTTCTCACTGTTTGTTGCAGTATTATACATTGGACACTAGAGACAGCTTCTAGTGATAATAGATATGCAGAGAAGACCGATGGGCAATTTTTTTAGTGCATTTACCTTCAATGCCTTGATCTTTAGGGTAGGTTCACACCATTTTCCAGATCTCATCTGGTCCAGAAAATAGTGTGAACCTGCCTGCAGTTCCAGTGCATTCCAGACCAGACACAATGAGACATGCAGTATTTTTCTGGTCTGGAACGGACTGCGCTGGTGTGAACAGAGGCCAGAAATAGCATAGGGATACAACAGGATGCATTTTGGCTCTAGAAACAGTCTGGTCTGCAGATGTGGTGTGAATGGGCCCTAAAAATCCTTTGTAGGCAGAGACGGTCCTGCTCATCTAGTTTAGAAGTGATAATCTACCAGCACAGCTTAGATAATGTAAATTATGGCAAACACCCCCCACCCCAGACAGTGAGAACTAAACAGGATTTTTCTGCCCTGGAGTTTCAGAAAAGAGTCTAAAAACAGTTAGTAGCATTTTTTTTTTTTTTTATTGTTTAAAGTTATGCTATGTGAATGGGAACATGTAACAAATTTAAAGTGGGTGCTATTTGGCTGCCAAAGTGGAAATACATGTTAAAGCAGAATCCTGACAAGTTGGTACACAGTTGATTCCCTTCTATGTGAGTTGATTTACCTGCTAAAAGCATCTGTATGGGGTGTCCCTCCAGTCCGGAGATTTACACACAAAGCAGAACCAGATTGGTCTGACTTTCTAAAGTAAGGGAGCACAGGTCTCCCTATTTCCTTAGCCTGTGATTGGACAGCGAAGGAGAGTCTACACCCCTGTCTTCTCACTTTGTAATTAACCAGTGAAGGAGAAGCAACAAACTTCGTTATGCCATTGGCATATTCTTTGACTGCACATGTTAAGTGTAGCAGGGTGTTGTAGCTCCAGGTTCTGCTCCTCCTTTGCCCAGAATCTAAGGTGCTAGTATCTGGCTAGATCCAGGTGCTGTACACTTGCAGAATTTAGTGATTGTTTTTTATCAATACTTTAAGGTGTTTTCTTCTATCTGCCTGGAGTCCATCAGAAAGAAATGTCAAATGGCTCTTCTGCCAAAATGTTTGTTTTGTTCAGTTAGCTTTTTGATCCGGTCACTCCTGTCAGACAACATCACCAGAGCTTTGTGAATTAGTATAACTAAAAAGAGAACTAAAGCCAAACCTATTTTTTTGCCTTAATTCTTCTTTTGGGTCCAAGGAGTACATTTACTAATGTAGTCCTGTGACCCAAAGTCAGCATCTAGCAAGCTACTGCCCTCTATTTGCTGACAGGGCAGAGCTGTGCTGCAGCCAAGAAGGATCCTGACAATATTGTTGCGCGACTCTGCTGCATAATTGACAGCTGGTTCTGCCTCACTAGAGCCAGCTGTGCCCGCCCCCTCCCATGTCTGTCCCTCCAATGAGTGCTGGACGGAGGGGGCAATCCCTGTGGGGAGTGGTGACAGAGCCAGCATGTGACACCACTGATGACTGTCAAAGTATAGGGAAAGTACGTTTTACTCTCGCAGTACTTCTCCTCTAAGGACTTGCCCTTGGCTTCTTGAATGGATTGTGCAGGACAAGGGTAACACAGATGGTCATGCTTATCCTCTTTCTATTAGCATGTTCAGGTTGGACTGCCTATACCCATTATAAACCGAAAAACACAGAGAGCGCCTCCATCGCGTAAAAACATTTTAATAAAAGGATTGAGTTTAAAAAGGCATGAAACGGTAAAAGCATGAAAGGCTTAGCCCACCGGCGACTCTTCCTCCCTGATGGTTAACGTTTCTGAGGTCACGCCTCCTTCGTCGGAACCGATAGGGAGTGTTCTATTGACTCCCTTTTAAAGCGTGGCTCAACTCAGGCTTACAATTACAAATCACCTGGGGTCGCAGGGATTTGAAAAAGATGTTCCCGCTTTAGCAGAAGTCGTTTTATGGAATATCTGATGTATATTTGTCACTTATTACTGTGTATGTAACAGAAAAAAATATGGCCATATATGCATAGAACGAATTTAGGTGGTAACATGATCAAAATGAGATACAAATATAAATAAGGATGCAAATAAAAACACCTGCAGAAACCATGCATACTTAATATATATCTTAGCGTGGAATCAAACTGATTAAGGCTATGTATAAAACTAGCAGATAATCAATTTAAAAAAGGATGTATAGAATTAAGTAATCGTGAATTTGTATCCTAATGATAGTACGTAAAGAGATCGTGGATATATGCCGGGAGATTCTGTCTAAGCTAGACACAGCTACATAGAATGGCACTACATGACAGGAATGGTTTGTAGAAAAGTACATCCTGCTGGACTGGTTAAAATACAAAGAAAATACATATAGGAAATCTATAGAAAGAGGGGGGGATCTGTATGAAATTAAATAGAAAGTGAAAGGACCCAGAAATACTTTAAATAAAACAATTGAGTAATTAGTGATAAAAACGTCGTTAAAACAGAGACTAAAAAGTTTCCTGACAAACTACAAGATAGTTATACTGTAATGTCACAAAGGGTTAGTAGCAAGGATTGCATTCATGAACTAAAGACGATAATGTTGTATCTGTATCTGGACCTCGGTTTCATGCCTTTTTAAACTCAATCCTTGCGAGTATGTTTTTTATCTGTTTAAATCATTTTATTAAAATGTTTTTACGCGATGGAGGCGCTCTGTTTTTTGTTTTTCCAGAATTGAGGTTTCCCTAAAGCCTTTTTGAGAGCCTGCCTCATTCACGGTGCATACTAAGATCACTGCAGATTTTCTCCTTGTTTGGACGTAAGCCGCTGGCGCTTCGTCACATACTGTTTGCCATTATAAACCAGTCAAAAGTGCAGATTTGATCTCCCTGCCCTCAGGGTGGGAATTCTCACAAGCACTGCATATGCTTACAAAGGGCGTCACACTTCTATTTATGTTACTGCAAAGAAGAGGAGGTGGGTGGTGCAGGCAGACACAGCCAGTACCTCTTATTTCACATGAGAACCTTAATGATCACCCAGGACTGGTTTTTCAACCTGCCCAGTTGATGTCGCTGTATACATGAGGCCATTGCCCAGTCCAGCAGAAAACAGCCAGAACATACAACTATCATCTCATTTTCTCTTGGGCTGCTTCAGACTGACTGATGTGTGCAAATGCCCTATTAGTGCTGACTTTTCCTCTCCCAGTCTGAGGAGAAACTACAGGAAGTTATTACAAAACCAAAAAACATATATAAGTATTAAGGATTGTTTACGCCATACAAACCTTCTTTTTTTTTTTTTTTTTTGCTTGACATTCAGCATTCATTTGTGTATGAGCATGACACATTTCCCTTCAGTATTGTATGCTGAGCATTGTTTGCAACGGTTGCTACAAAGACCCAGAGCATAACAAAAGCTGTGTTTCCATAGCGATTTCAGTGTATGTTTTCCAACCTGCAAAACAAAACTGATCAAACCGCTAACCTGGGACTTTATTGGTTACGTTGAGAGGTTTGTAGACTGCCCATCATATAAGTACAATCCAGTAACGTCTGAAAACTTGTAGCAAGGGTAAACTTACACGGGGCATTGCCTACCTGCCCCAGTACTTGGTTTTCCGTCCTGGCATGGTGTAATGTCACCTCTCTGCTCTGCAATGTCAAATCCTTGGCCTGCCTTTAACCTAGTGTAATATCAAATGCTTAATTCGGAGCCTGTGTTTCCGCATATGCAGTATATAGGTGTATGCATCTCTGTGCACCCATCACTGATCCATCCTCACTAATGTTTGTGGGAAACATTGCATGCAATTGTCGTTTTTGGAAAGAGATAATAAAGAAATACAGCACAGGAGTATTTCTGATAATAGCAGAGTTGGTGTATCCTGGAGCGCCTTAGTAGATCACTGATTTTTTTTTTTGCTAGGGAATCCTCTATTGCTAAAAGAAAAATATCCGTATTCAGTTGCTCAGGTATTGTAGTCAGAAGCCTTACACTTTGAGCCTTGGTTTGCAGTGTGCACAATATCCGTACATAAGCTGGATATCCCACACTTCGAACTTCAGCCGGTTCTTTGGCCGAAATTCGCTGCGCGGGTGCCACTGTCTGCAGCCTTCCGCCTGGCATCCCTTAATCAGCTACCGTATATACTCGAGTATACAGATGGTGGTGACAGGTCCTCTTTAAGGTGATGCTGGGGGTCCAAAAGACCCTCAGTGCCACCTTTTACACTGGAAATAAGCTATTGAAGTGCAGATCACTGTATCACTATAAAATAGAACTGTGTATGCCCGGCTTTAATCTTTATGTTGCACACATGTTACTATTCACTGATCATTCGCTGCAAAATGCCCTTAGCCCTTAAAGGAGAACTATGGGGGTCAGTGTTTTTCCCCATAGTTCTCCTTAGGGTAATAGGAGGACACAAACTACCGTCCTCCCGTCACCCTAGGCTCAGTATACCGCAAGCTGTACGCCGCAGCCGGAGCGGATCCCGACTTAGATGATGGGATCCGCCCAGCTGTGTGAGTGACAGCTGGCTCTGCCTATCTAGAGGCAGAGCCAGCTGTACCCTCCCCCGTCCGTTCCGCCAGTCAGCGCTGGCAGATCGGAGAGGGGAATCCAGCCCCTCCCCCTGTCACGGCAGAGAGCTGTGACAGGATGGAGAAGTGAGCGAACGCCGGTATGTGTTCGCTCACCTCCCAATCTACTGAGCCGACCTGTGACAGTCTCATTGTCACAGATCGGCTAGAACTATGAGGTGAGTGAAAAGCACTCACCTCATAGTTCTCCTTTAAGAACAGTTTGTTCCCGCACCAAAAAAGCACCCTGATGTATCCCTATGGTATTTCTGACCTCTGTTCACACCAGCGCAGTCTATTCTGGTCCAGACACAAAATACTGCATGTCTCATTTTCTCTGGTCTGGAACGCATGAAAATGCATTAAAAAAAAACTCGCTAAACTGCACCTGAAATCTTTTAAACTTAAAAAAACCACACTGGAACGCAGCAAAATCGCACTGCACTGCGTCTGCAGATCTGGTCTGGACATGGTGTGAACATAGCCTAAGAGCCATTGAAAGGATTTTGCTCAAGCTGTCCCAGTGATCAGTACATGACAGAAAAGGGAGAAAAGAGAATTTTCTGCTATGGGACACGGACAGCATGTGAAACTCTTCCCTAAAATAGGATGGAGTTGATAGAATATACACTGAGTGGCCAGATTACATAGTTACATAGTATTTGAGGTTGAATAAAGACATTAGTCCATCAAGTCCAACCTATTATGATCTCATTCTAGGAGTACCCGTACCCCTGTATATTACGGTCCCTTAAGAAATCGTCCAAAAGTTTCTTGAACAATTCCACATTATTTGCTGAAATCACCACCTGTGGCAGTGAGTTCCAGACCCTAACTGATCTTACTGTGAAGAACCCCCTTCGCCCCTTGTGCTGGAATTTTTTTTCCACCAATTTTAGGAGATTATTATGACCACCTGATGTTTGTAGGCAAATTAGCTATAATTTTGCGCTGAAGTTGCTAGAGGGCCAGACCATTATAAATAGGGAAGCAGGTTGTTTACCACGACAGTAGAAGTGATTTGTTTCTGAAGATACGGGGAAACTAAGCGATTGAACAGCCTTTGAACGCGGGCTGATTGTTGGCGCTCGGAGCCATGGAGCGAGTATCAGCAAAACAGCAGAATTCGTTAAATGTTCAAGAGCAGCTGTTGTTCAAGTGCTTAAAGACTGGACCGTCAGCCGAAAATCTGGGTCTGAACGTGCGAATTTGTCCATCAGCGACTAGTCAATGTTAGGGCAGAACGCAGAGTGGCAAGACTGGTACAAGACAACAGAAGGGCAACAGTGCAGTGTCAGATTCCTCACATCACCTTTCAACATCTCGTGGAGTCACGAGGTGGCCCAACGAAGTGCTGATGGGGTGGTCATAATAATCTGGCCACTCGGTGTATATGCATTTTAACATACTGTATAAGGCATTCCTATGTTTTCACAGGAGTGTATTGGGATGTGGGACTCGCTCTTGTATATTTGGATTAGTTATCGCCAACCACCTGACTTTGCACAGCTTCTTTGCCCTTTTTCACCATATCTGCTTAGTGGGAAAACTAGAAAACTTGGGATCTACTCCCTTTGTGTGTTTTTTTTTTTTTAAATTGGTGGACATTAGGGTTAAACTGGAGTGTACATTTAAATCACAGCACTCGTATGATCTGAAGCCCATTCTCCTGTCTGCCTATTGTTTACAGTGACCAAGAGTTGTCTGTGACAGCTTAGCCAGTTTGCTGGGAGTGTGGTGAGCCCCATGGGCACATATGGCAGTGCGGTGTTAAGGACCACTGTCGTGCCATGACATTAAGCATTATGCTGGCAAATAGAGATTGGTTAGGTGTTCCTAACCTTTAAGATTACAGACCTCCAATGGGTTGCCCAATATATCCCCATACCCCACTCCACCAAGACTGTTCAACCCATCATTACCACTCCTATTTGGTACCAGTATGGCTAGTGGATGGCTAGGAACAGCTGAAAGAAAATCATGAGATTATATCATAATGGCAAATTATAGATACATAAGCTAGCCACAGTTAGTATGGGCTTTGCTGCTGTTCATGTGCAGTCAAGGTACAGTGACGGACAATGTTGACTCTGATCATGTCTGTATAGCAACTAGCAATACCGGAAAGTGGAAAGACGTCTGTTTTTCAGTGATCTGATCACTGATTAGTTATCGCCTTAGTCCAATTTGATATAGCGCCAACAGTTTGTGAAGCGCTTTACCAAAT
The DNA here is from genome assembly GCF_000935625.1 of Nanorana parkeri. Lineage (NCBI taxonomy): Eukaryota > Metazoa > Chordata > Amphibia > Anura > Dicroglossidae > Nanorana > Nanorana parkeri. The sequence continues at coordinate 1,101,547 of NW_017306630.1, forward strand.
GATAATGAAATAATGGTAATCGTTAATATTCTAACATTTTAAAAATAATTCCGAGATTACTCCCATACCCTCCAATGTTTGGTTCCAATAGGGTGGTTGTGGATACCTCCAGTTAAGAACCCCTGCTTAAGGTTGTCCTTGCCTTATACATTCCTGCACTCCGCCAGCCCCGTTTTGCCAACCAGAACCCTTGGTGATACCCACTACAGTGTATGGGGGGCATGTGATATTCTCATCTTCCTCTGACAATGTAGTGCACAGGTCCCACATGACCAATCACCAGGCCCAAGTATTGTCATTTGGGATTGGGGTAAAGGTGGGGATGTCAAGTATTGGTAGCAGAGGAGGTGGTCTATTAAGAGAACCTGGTATTTTGCTCTGAGTGGGTAAACTTTCAACATGAAATGTGGTTGCCTTGGCCAATAAATATATTTGTTTGCTATATCTGTATATATTCGGGAACTGGCATAAAACGTGATGGTGAAGCATGGCAGCCCCACAAGGCTGTGACTTATTGCTGCTTATATCAGATACAGGATTCTTAATGTAAAGCCTTTTACCACTCCTTTATATCTGCAC
>NW_017306630.1:1102140-1103686 GCF_000935625.1 Nanorana parkeri
GAAACACGTGAGCTGTTTGACTTCTTCTGAAAGGTTTCCAGGCTGTCAAGCAGATCCAGTGGTATCAATGCTTCTGGTCACTGACCCAGAACAAGTCTGCAGGTCTGGTGTTCTTATTTCACTTGCTGCATACTTGTTTTCAGATCAGAAATAGTATTGAACCTTGAGATGCAGTGGCATTTCAACAGATTTTCTTTAACATGGAGATGGCACAGACATACCCTGTTTCCCCCGAAAATAAGACCTACCCTGAAAATAAGACCTAGTACTATTTTTGGGAATTGTTAAAATATAAGACCTACCCCGAAAATAAGACCTAGTTGTGACCATTCCCAGGGCCGGTGGTGGCATAAAGGGGGAACCTGAAGAGCCGCGGCAGAGGCAGGAGAGAATCTGCGGAGCTAACAAAGCCAGCGCTAGAGGAAGTAAGGCGGCACCAGAGGGAACAGGGCCGCATAAGCCGATGCCTCCTCTATAGCGCCGGCTCCTGTCACAGGCGGAGTGATACCAAATGCACTCCGCCTGTGAGGAATCGATAGTGAAAGTGCACTTCGCTCATCATGGCCAGCGATTGGTTAGCAAATTGCTCTTGGAAAGGTACGGCACCACTGATTGCCCTGATCACCATATTTTTGTACATGAATAAGTGTGGATTGTTGTACATACAAAAATAAATTTAAAAAATAAGACCTACCCCGAAAATAAGACCTAGTGTGTTTTTTTGAGCCAAAAAAAAATATAAGACAGTGTCTTATTTTCGGGGAAACACGGTATGAGTAGATGTGGGGAAGCTGATGGTTACGATTTACCTTTTGAGGTGGTACAACAAAGGGTCTTGTCCTCACTAGCATCAAATGTAAAATGCATCCATACAGCTGCTCTTCTCTTTCTCCTTGACGTCGATATGTCTGTACAGTTTATGCAGCAAGTGTCCTGCTGAGTAGATCAGTATGTTGTTATTCAGTTGTGCACATCTCCCTACTACAGGAAGAGCTCAGGAAACAGTAAGTCCAAATGCAATAGTCACTCCCAGAATTTTCGTTTTCGCTCGTCAACGAAAATTCTCAGAACTTTCCTTTTTGTTTTTGTTCCATTACCTTCTCTATTACTTAGCTTTTGTCACAAAAAAACATGAAAATGACAAAATAAAAATGAAAAAATGTTCTTGTACGAAATTAACACTGACTGCTATTACCTGGGACTGCGCTAAAGAAAAGATTGTTCTAATTCATCTTCAGCAAAAACTATTATTTCTATAAAGTTCTACTGTAAAGGAGTTAAATAGTCTGTTGCAGACTTCTGTCTTTTCTACCTCCTTCTCAGGTCCGCGGCATCCATCCAGAATGCGCTCTCGTTCTTCAGGTCCTGGAACAAGAGGCGGAATGTTTCGATAAGATAATAAAAGAGAATCACACATTAATTAATTCACCAAATGAAGGTGAGAGGGAAGGAACACCCAAAGGTTTAATGTTGTTTTGACAGCGTTTTCAGTAAAGTTGCATGTTGACTGCTCATTATTTCATCTAAATGTTTTGTAGATTTATTA
>NW_017306630.1:1108697-1117325 GCF_000935625.1 Nanorana parkeri
CCCCGAAAATAAGACCTACCCTGAAAATAAGACCTAGTACTATTTTTGGGAATTGTTAAAATATAAGACCTACCCCGAAAATAAGACCTAGTTGTGACCATTCCCAGGGCCGGTGGTGGCATAAAGGGGGAACCTGAAGAGCCGCGGCAGAGGCAGGAGAGAATCTGCGGAGCTAACAAAGCCAGCGCTAGAGGAAGTAAGGCGGCACCAGAGGGAACAGGGCCGCATAAGCCGATGCCTCCTCTATAGCGCCGGCTCCTGTCACAGGCGGAGTGATACCAAATGCACTCCGCCTGTGAGGAATCGATAGTGAAAGTGCACTTCGCTCATCCTGGCCAGCGATTGGTTAGCAAATTGCTCTTGGAAAGGTACGGCACCACTGATTGCCCTGATCACCATATTTTTGTACATGAATAAGTGTGGATTGTTGTACATACAAAAATAAATTTAAAAAATAAGACCTACCCCGAAAATAAGACCTAGTGTGTTTTTTTGAGCCAAAAAAAAATATAAGACAGTGTCTTATTTTCGGGGAAACACGGTATGAGTAGATGTGGGGAAGCTGATGGTTACGATTTACCTTTTGAGGTGGTACACTGTTATAAGTAAATCAACACTGCATGGCCACCCTTACATAGTATGGTCAATTGTATATATTTTTTTTATTTATACAGCTGTTACCGTGATCAGCTTTTAGGTAATAGCTTCAGATTAATTTCAGAGAAGAATATGACCAAGTGTTTGCACTGTAAGGTCATGTGAATGGCCTTCGACACGCATTGGAACAGAACGGACTTCATCATTTATACTGCACATTCTGGGGACCATCTGAACTGTTTATTCAGTGTTTTTTTTTTTTGCCTTGCACTGCTTTACATATGTGTCTTTGTATAAACATGGCTCTATTATTATACTGTGAGTTTATATGAATGCCTTGCTGTCCATAGAAATAAACATTGATGTATTAATGCACAAGTAAGAAGAATGCTTGTATGTCTGAAACATCTTATTGGAAATTCTGCACCCAAACTGGTATTTAGATCAGGGCTCCTTAGCTTGATGTCTGGAATAAAAACTTCTGCTTAATTTAACTTTTCAGGACCACCAGACTTTCATGAATGTCCTGATCCTGAAGTGGCTTATACAAGATCATGGTATTTGTTTTTTTTCCCAGCATGCGGAGCTTGTTCCATACAAGTGCTTGTTCTGCACAGCCGTCCAGGTCACTTGTAGCAGCCTGCAATAGTGATGCTGGGGAACATCCAGTCCTCCGATCTGTTTTGTGAGCTGTGACACAGGAAGTGCTGTGCTTGCTGAGCCACAGCTGTCAGAAGCTGGTTGAAACACTGGTTACACAGGAGAACGAACAAATTGTTGCGCTCGATCCCCTGCGTTGGAGGCCAGGGAAGGCATTTTTATTCAAATATATTCCTCAATCATCACAAAGGCTATTAATCCACTTTGTGTGCATCAAATGCATCTGCCAAGTTAGATATTACCTTGCAAAGGCTGCAGTGGCATCATCACGGTGTTGTACATAGCGTGTGCAAAGAACAGTGCCAAGGGCCCAGCAACTCCACCCACCACAGGCTGCAGAAAACTATAGGAAGAGGAAGATACAAGGCCAGTCATCCCGCACAAGGAGAGCAGCAGTGAGCGGTCTTTATTACAGAATGCTCCTGTACAGAGGCAAAGTTTCACACAGGATTAGTGCACAGATCTGGAAGAAATACCCCAAGATTTAAGTAAGAAGAATACACAAGCCTCTTGTATTGAGACAATATTTGTTTGTTCCAGATTTCAGTATTAATAACCTTCATTGTGCCTGTGAATTCCCAGCTTTGATCGCTCTAGGTTTTGATTGCTGTACCTGTCGACAGATGTTTAAAACAACATACCTGACATTTAACAGCCTCAGGCAGCCAAGTTAATATGTATTGCTGTATAGAGAGCGGTCAACCAGAGGATGACGATGTGTAGCAGAGATGCCTGATGCATGTGGGTCATGTGATGTTCAGTATTATGCTCATGAGTCTTAGTTAAGCAGTATTTATCAAATTCTACTTAAGAATAACAAGACTTATGAGAATCATACCAATGTCACATGACACACATACATCGGGCGCCTCTGCTATCAATTGCTATGTTAACCCTGATCTACTCATCATCCTGATGTCCCCTTGTGGACCTTTGACCACCCAGAGCATTGAGAGCGACCTCATCTCTGTTCTGTGTGGAGGCAGTCATATTCTCCACAAGTGTTGGCTCCAGGTTGTAGTCACCAGTTCCATGGTCACTAGCAACCTCATCCATGTAATGTCACTTTTTCAAAATAAGTTTACTTACTACTTGGTCCCATGTGGAATACAAATACTACACCATAAGGGCTCACCCTGGTTTTTCTTACTTGCACTATATGGCTCAACAGGGAGCTTGGCATGTGGTCGAGACTGCTGCCATGTACCCACTAACTGAGCCTTTTTGGGTTGGTGCAGCAGCCCAAAAGCTGTATGCAGTATTTCTTCCAAGATACCCTCTTGATTTGTATTGCTCTACTGCAGGGATAGCCAAACTTCGGCCCTCCAGCTGTGGTGAAACTACAAATCCCATGAAGCATCTCCGGGAGTCATGTCTGTGGCTGTGAGAATCTTGCAAAGCCTCATGGGATTTGTAGTTCCACCACAGCTGGAGGGCTGCAGTTTGGCCATCCCTGCTCTACTGCAACCAGCTCCCACATGAGACTGTCCCATCATAATGTTACTACATGGGAAATCTAAAGCCTGAATATTTCTTATCACATGCTAACATTTCCATATCAAGTGATCTCCCATTCTCTTCAACAGCTGATACTGAATTTAAAACAAATCCTGCTTAGGGTTAATGAACAAAGTATAACGCCTCTCTGCCTTAACTCTTCACCCCCTCTTAAATTCGTATGAAATTCCGGGGTTGCAACTTGCCAACAGTTCCTACATAACACACTTAAATAATAGGAAACTTTTTTTGTTTTAAGGAAGCAAGTGTGAGAAATAAGAAGGCCCCCCATTGGCATGCTCCCTTTCTGAAATGCTTGTTGCTTGCCGATCTGCTGGATTCTATGCCACTGACCAGGAGATAAAATATCCTAGCCAGAGACAGCCAAGCATCATGTCAAGCAGGTTAGTGTGGGCTATTTCACTTATTATGTAAAGCATTCCAAGGAGACATTTATCAGTTCAACCAGTTTGAGGTTGCCACCTTCCCAAGGGCAAGTGTGGTTCCCTCACACGTGTCCAAACTCAACTGCGGTGACGGGAGAGAGTGCAGAATGCATGCAGGGGCACAGGGCTCTGAAAAAGAATCGCACTCACTCCTGTGAATCCAATGGCTGGTTTGTCCTCACAAGAGGACAGGATGGATCTCTATAGAGCTGCAACAACGATTATTGGGGTAGGTCTTATATTACAGAAATCCCTGAAGATAGTGCTAGGTCTTATTTTCGTGGTAGGTCTTACTTTCGGGGAAACACGGTATGTGTATTTTTGAAATGCCGCCCACGTGGCCCACGTGGCCCACGTGCAGTACAGCCTTCTCGGCCAATCCTCTTACTTCTAAGTAAGTCAGGTAGTTAGAGATCTCAGAAGTTGGAACTTTTCTCCTCCTGATTAAGGATGGGCTCGGGCGTGTTCGCAGCTCAGCGTGCCGAGCCCGCCAAGAAGCTGACAGCGTGCAGCGCCAATCACAGCTGCAGAGATCGGGAAATGTCTCAGTGCCTAGGATTGGCGCTGCCGGCACGTGGAGCCCATCCTTACTCCTGCAGGGTCTGTGGTGGGCTCTGTGGGGTCTCAGGTGGGCTGTGAAGGATCTCTGGTGGTCTCTGCAGGGTCTCAGGGTGCTAAGGCCACCTGAAAAAGCAACACGGTCTGCATCCGACAGAGATGTAGACCATGTCTGCAGCTGCGATCCCTCCTGTCAGCTCTCTCTCCTCCCGGCCGTTCTGTAGCTGCAGCGGCCGGGAGGAGCGGTTACCTACAGGACGGGTCGCAGCGGTGCGGACCTCAGCACTGCCTGCCACGATCCCCTCCGCAGCTCATCTGAAGGCACCATCTTCCTGCTCCCGCACCCTTTGGCGGCCAGCAGCTTCGGGCATAGGGGTCGGGATGGGCCGAACACAATCAGCCTAATGTTCGGCCCGTCCAGGCCCCTATGCCGAAGCTGCTGGCCGCCGAAGGGTGCGGAGGAAGGGAGATGCCGGGAAATTGCCCGGTATGGCCAATGGCCAGTCCAGCCCTGTCGGCTGCCAATGTAACGAAACTATTCGCACTGACCGCCAATGTAACGAAAGTGTTCACAATGACCGCCAATGTAACAAACGTATACACCATACACATGCTTAAACTTACCTTGTTCTTGCAGTCATCAGGCAGTCTTCTCTTCCTTAGCAGGGGGGGGGACGGCCATCAGGCATAGCAAACCGGCCCGAACACAATCAGGTTGATTGTGTTCGGGTTTGCCCTATGGCCAGTCCGGCCCTGACCCCAACCCACCATCATACCCATCCTCTGCACCCTATTCCACCATTATACCCATCCTCTCCATCCCTGCACCCCATTCCACCATCATACCTGTCCTCTGCACTCCATTCCACCATCATACCCGTCCTCTCCATCCCTGCACCCCATTCCACCATCATACCTGTCCTCTGCACTCCATTCCACCATCATACCCGTCCTCTCCATCCCTGCACCCCATTCCACCATCATACCTGTCCTCTGCACTCCATTCCACCATCATACCCGTCCTCTCCATCCCTGCACCCCATTCCACCATCATACCTGTCCTCTGCACTCCATTCCACCATCATACCCGTCCTCTCCATCCCTGCACCCCATTCCACCATCATACCTGTCCTCTGCACTCCATTCCACCATCATACCCGTCCTCTCCATCCCTGCACCCCATTCCACCATCATACCTGTCCTCTGCACTCCATTCCACCATCATACCCGTCCTCTCCATCCCTGCACCCCATTCCACCATCATACCTGTCCTCTGCACTCCATTCCACCATCATACCCGTCCTCTCCATCCCTGCACCCCATTCCACCATCATACCTGTCCTCTGCACTCCATTCCACCATCATACCCGTCCTCTCCATCCCTGCACCCCATTCCACCATCATACCTGTCCTCTGCACTCCATTCCACCATCATACCCGTCCTCTCCATCCCTGCACCCCATTCCACCATCATACCTGTCCTCTGCACTCCATTCCACCATCATACCCGTCCTCTCCATCCCTGCACCCCATTCCACCATCATACCTGTCCTCTGCACTCCATTCCACCATCATACCCGTCCTCTCCATCCCTGCACCCCATTCCACCATCATACCTGTCCTCTGCACTCCATTCCACCATCATACCCGTCCTCTCCATCCCTGCACCCCATTCCACCATCATACCTGTCCTCTGCACTCCATTCCACCATCATACCCGTCCTCTCCATCCCTGCACCCCATTCCATCATCATACCCGCCCTCTGCACTCCATTCCCCCCTCATCCCCTTCCTCTCCATCCCTGCACCCCATTCCATCATCATACCCGCCCTCTGCACTCCATTCCACCCTCATACCCTTCCTCTCCATCCCTGCACCCCATTCCATCATCATACCCGACCTATGCACTCCATTCCACCATCATACCCGTCCTCTCTATCCCTGCACTTCATTCCACCATCATACCTGTCCTCTCCATCCATGCACTCCATTCCACCATCATCCCCGTCCTCTCCATCCCTGCACCCCATTCCATCATCATACCCGACCTATGCACTCCATTCCACCATCATCCCCGTCCTCTCCATCCCTGCACCCCATTCCATCATCATACCCGACCTATGCACTCCATTCCACCATCATCCCCGTCCTCTCCATCCCTGCACCCCATTCCATCATCATACCCGACCTATGCACTCCATTCCACCATCATCCCCGTCCTCTCCATCCCTGCACCCCATTCCATCATCATACCCGACCTATGCACTCCATTCCACCATCATCCCCGTCCTCTCCATCCCTGCACCCCATTCCATCATCATACCCGACCTATGCACTCCATTCCACCATCATCCCCGTCCTCTCCATCCCTGCACCCCATTCCATCATCATACCCGACCTATGCACTCCATTCCACCATCATCCCCGTCCTCTCCATCCCTGCACCCCATTCCATCATCATACCCGACCTATGCACTCCATTCCACCATCATCCCCGTCCTCTCCATCCCTGCACCCCATTCCATCATCATACCCGACCTATGCACTCCATTCCACCATCATCCCCGTCCTCTCCATCCCTGCACCCCATTCCATCATCATACCCGACCTATGCACTCCATTCCACCATCATCCCCGTCCTCTCCATCCCTGCACCCCATTCCATCATCATACCCGACCTATGCACTCCATTCCACCATCATCCCCGTCCTCTCCATCCCTGCACCCCATTCCATCATCATACCCGACCTATGCACTCCATTCCACCATCATCCCCGTCCTCTCCATCCCTGCACCCCATTCCATCATCATACCCGACCTATGCACTCCATTCCACCATCATCCCCGTCCTCTCCATCCCTGCACCCCATTCCATCATCATACCCGACCTATGCACTCCATTCCACCATCATCCCCGTCCTCTCCATCCCTGCACCCCATTCCATCATCATACCCGACCTATGCACTCCATTCCACCATCATCCCCGTCCTCTCCATCCCTGCACCCCATTCCATCATCATACCCGACCTATGCACTCCATTCCACCATCATCCCCGTCCTCTCCATCCCTGCACCCCATTCCATCATCATACCCGACCTATGCACTCCATTCCACCATCATCCCCGTCCTCTCCATCCCTGCACCCCATTCCATCATCATACCCGACCTATGCACTCCATTCCACCATCATCCCCGTCCTCTCCATCCCTGCACCCCATTCCATCATCATACCCGACCTATGCACTCCATTCCACCATCATCCCCGTCCTCTCCATCCCTGCACCCCATTCCATCATCATACCCGACCTATGCACTCCATTCCACCATCATCCCCGTCCTCTCCATCCCTGCACCCCATTCCATCATCATACCCGACCTATGCACTCCATTCCACCATCATACCCGTCCTCTCTATCCCTGCACTTCATTCCACCATCATACCTGTCCTCTCCATCCATGCACTCCATTCCACCATCATACCCGTCCTCTCCATCCCTGCACCCCATTCCACCATCATACTCGTCCTCTCCTTCCCTGCACCCCATTCCACCATCATACCTGTCCTCTGCACCCCATTCCACCATCATACCCATCCTCCCTATTCCTGCATCATACCCGTCCTCCCTATTCCTGCATCATTCCCATCCTCTCCAATACCAACAGCTATAGAGGAATACATCAGATCCCAGCAATAGTACATTATAGTATAATTACTATTGCTGCGATTTGCTGTATTCCTCTATAGCTGCTGGTATTGGAGAGGACGGGTATGATGCACACCACACTTTTTTTTTACTTCCACTGCTCCAACCTTGCTCCCGTGATAGACTACAATCTCAAAACAAACTAGTAGTCAATCACTGGAGCCTTTTATTTTTTTTTAATCCGATTAATCGAACGTAATAATCGATTATGAAAATAATGGTTAGCTGCAGCCCTAGATCTCTAAACAGTACTGTACTGGGAGTTTTTCATTCAGTCTTCAGGGCCCATTCACACCATGTCCAGATCAGATCCTGTACGTTACATTTTTCTTCCACACCAAAAATGCATCCCAATGCATTTGTATGTGATTTCTGGGCTCTGTTTACACCAGTGCAGGAAACAAAATACTACATTTCACAAATGCACTAGAACGCAACAGAATGGAAAAAAAAAAATTCCCCGAACTAAGACACCCTGACTACAAAAACAATACATGCAGGACTGAACAATGACATTCAATTGCATCCAAATTTTATCCTGATTCTACACGAATGAGAAGAGCCAAAAAGGAGCGCTGTCGTGAGTACCAACACTTCATGCATTATGATTGCATGTATACTGCTCTTTTGATGTAGCTGCACGCTGATTGCATGTATACTGCTCTTTTGATGTAGGTCTCCTGCAAGCATGTTTCAGGATTGCAATAGCCATCACAAAGAACATTCCTGCATACAAATCAAGCATGTCTGCTCACGAGCTCACACAAACAAGAGCGCTACACCATGGAGCAGGAAGTGACCTCGGAGATGAATCTGCATAATGACATCCCCCCCCCCCAAAAAAAAACAACAACGTACTGAAACATGTCCCAATCGCATCACAAACGTGTCAAAATGCATCACACCGCGTTTGCAGAAATGCATGCAGATCTGGTCCGGACATGGTGTGACAGGGCCCTCACTGAGAGCGCAAATGGCCTATAGGTATGACAGCTGCATTAAAGGAGAACTATGAGGTGAGTGCTTTTCACTCACCTCATAGTTCTAGCCGACCTGTGACAATGAGACTGTCACAGGTCGGCTCAGTAGATCGGGAGGTGAGCGAACACATACCGGGTTCGCTCGCCTCTCGATCCTGTCACGGCTCTCTGCCGTGACAGGGG
>NW_017306630.1:1117360-1165480 GCF_000935625.1 Nanorana parkeri
TGGCGGAACGGACGGGGAGGGGGCGGGTACAGCTGGCTCTGCCTCTAGATAGGCAGAGCCAGCTGTCACTCACGCAGCTGGGCGGATCCCGTCATCTGAGGCCCCATTCACACTGAGCGACATGAAAATCGCGCGATTTTGAGCGATATTGCGCGGCGAGCGATATTGAGCGACGTGTCGCGCGACATCGTGCAACTTTTTCCTATTGGGCTGTATGCAATCAGGAGCAAAATCGCTCGAAAAAAGGGTCATGTAGGAGCGACAAGCTACCAGCGACGAGCTACAAGCGATATTGAGCGACGAGATGTGAACAGCTCCATTGAAATGTATTGGAGAAGCTACATAGAGCGATATCGCGTGGAAATATGAGCGATATCGCTGCAAAAATCGCGCGATAAATCGCTCAGTGTAAATGGGGCCTAAGTCGGGATCCGCTCCGGCGTCTCAGTATACCGCGAGCTGTAGCTCGCGGTATACTGAGCTTAGGGTGACGGGAGGACGCTAGTTTGTGTCCTCCCGTTACCCTAAGGAGAACTATGGGGAAAAACACTGACCGCATAGTTCTCCTTTAATGAAGCTTTTTAAAAGCTGCAAAGTTTATTAACTACTGAGGCTTGTGGACTGCATTGGCTATTTTGTTTCAAAGGTAATCTAACCCTTTAAGCAGCACAACAGTGGAGTGACGTAGGATGCCAGTTTTTTTGTGGCTATAGGCCCCTGAAATGTAAATCCAGCCCTGGTGTTGCAATGATGTGGTAAAACCATGGTATTTGCTTATTGTGAATGGTACTCTAACACACTATGCAGTAGCATAACTCCGAACTATGCCGCATTTAGAAGCATGTCCCTCTTTCCTAGTCAGTTTTGCCTCTTATTGGTCTGATGTACAACCCCAATTCCAAAAATGTTGGGACGCTGTGTAAAATCTACATAAAAACAGAATGCAATGATCTGCAAATCTCATAAATCCATATTTTATTCACAAGAGAAAATAGAAAACATATCCAAAGTTTAAACTAAGAAAATATACAATTTTAAGAAAACAAATAAGGTATTATTAAATAGATGGCAGGAACATGTTTTCAAAAGTTGGGACAGGGCCATGTTTACCACGGTGTAACAACCCCTCTTCTTTTAACCCCTTCATGACTGAGCTTGTTTTTAGTTTCTGTTCGTAAATGACTGACACACTTTTGACATTTTTGCTGTGTGATTCTTCCACGTCAGTAATATACTTTCTTACAAAGTGCACCCACACATATTATATATTGTTTTTTAGAGGACAGATAGGGCTACATATTTATATCACATATGTGCGTCTAACGCCTCACTTAGGACAAATAAAATATAAAAAAAGAGGAAAAAACCGTTTAAAAAAAACACTTTTTTCCCAGTTTTGATTTGTAGTATTTTTTTTACAAAACCAGCACAGCTAAAAAAATGCAATAAATACATTCATTTATTTGTCCCTTATTTTATTTTATTTTTTACACATTTTTTTATTTTTTTTACACTTTTCACTTTTTTTTTTAACTTAAAAATGTTATTTTATTTATTTAATTATATCAAGCAGATTTTGTGAATTAATCTCACTGTTACTGCATGATAAATTAATAAATTTTTGGTTATTATCAGGCTGCTTCAAACTTCAGAACAGCCGATAATAAGTTAGTGACACTGATCCTGCAGCAGTTCAGGATTCAGCTGTTACTAAATGTTTTCTGATTGTTGCAACAACGATCAGCAAACAAACATTCTTCTTCCAGGAATAGATACATTGTAGGAATAGACACATTTTGTATCTATTCATGAAAGAAAAAAAAAAAAGCCAGTATAGCTTGAGAGAGATATCTCTCGATCTATACGAGCTGTCAGAATGCCGGCAAAAGCCGGCATCTGTGTCCGCTTTGCTTTGACTCTCAGACACCCGATATTAAGGTATCGGGTGTCTGAACAAGGTTAACCCTTTCATTAATGAATGCCTCTGTAGTAAGGGCAGCCATTAATGAATGTTAAAAGCTGATTCTCAGCGATTAACAGCCCTCTAAAGCAGCAAATAACTCGTCACGTACAGTGTACGTGACAAGTCATTTGGTCCCTTTGTGGCAGGACGTACAGTGGACGTCTCCCGTCACGAAGGGGTTAACAACACTCTGTAAAAGTCTGGGAACTGAGGAGACCAGTTGCTGGAGTTTTAGGAGAGGAATACTGTCCCATTCTTGCCTGATATAGGATTATAACTGCTCAACAGTCCTGGGTCTTCTTTGTCATATTTTTAGTTTCAAGATGCACCAAATATTTTCAGTTGGTGAAAGGTCTGGACTGCAGGCAGAGCAGTTAAGCACTTGGACTCCATGATGTTGTGGAATGGCAGAATTCACGGCAGACCTCACATCAGCACCACCGCACTGCAGACCTCACATCAGCACCACCGCACTGCAGACCTCAGACCAGAACCAGTACACGGCAGACCTCAGACCAGTACCAGTACACGGCAGACCTCAGGCCAGCACCAATGCACGGCAGACCTCAGGCCAGCACCAATAAATGGCAGACTGGGCAGTTAGAATCACATATACACAATGACATCCCCGGGATCAGCCATCACACAAAGTGAGATCCCCATGGGACGTTAATGGACAGTGCCTTCCATGCCGCCACACAAGTGAGTGCTCACCTTCAGCAGGTCCAAGGGGTGGGTTGCAGCAGATATGGAGGGTCCCACCAGAGGCATAAACATTCTTGTGTTACAGAAATTATTTCCCCACACTATTTTCAAAATAGTGAGCCGATTCACTAAAAGATTAATTGCCAGGGAATTGGTAGGAGACTTTCAAAATCTATAACAATATAGGCAAGAACTTCACACTGAATTCAAAAAAGGCATTGTGACACAATTCTGGTGTATTGACTATATCTAGAAGGTTTGCAACAGTACCATAATACCGACATGTGCAGCAAAGTTCACAAGTGCAAGTTCTTATTTGGAACACCTTTCTAATATGTCGCTATAGTTGCAACAAATTCATTACCACATACTGCCATTTTGGAGTTAAGAAAGCTGAAGGTAATTAAGACCAATGCCATTTGAGTGGAATGCCAGATTGATCCCCCATCATTGGTTTCTAGGACATTGTTGTAACACTCCGGGCTTCAAGGGGTTAATAAGCGGGAAAGCACCCTGTATGGTTCTGTACAGTTCCTGGAAATGGCTGACATACTTAGGTTGAGCTCTAACAGTTTAATGACATGGAAAGAACCAGCCCTGCACACCTACAATGTCCCACCACAGCCACTTGGCGCTCTCCCGTCTCCACTACTCACCTACTACATCGATCACGGACAGCACAGGACCAAACAGCCAATCACCGCCCTCCTCTTATTAGACAGCCCAGTCAGCGTCTTCAGTGATTGGCGCGGGGAAAAAGGAGGATTCTGATTGGCGCTCACTTGAACACTGGGCTCTCAGTCGAACAACGGACCGTAGTAAAGATGGCTGCCATAATCCAGCAATCTTTAACATGGAAAGGTGCACTGCTGTGGGCGGCAGCATACAGGTAAGCCATCTGGGATCCCTCCAGGAGTTGGGTACTCGGTCCATGACCAAGTGCTTGACTCAATGGCTTCATGTCCACTCGCCCCCATGCAATTTTCACTCGCAAATTGCGAGTGGTAATTTTGTGCCCTGGTCTATGTAATAGATACTCTGGTCTCAGTGCCACCCCCACCATTCCTCCATGCGACAAATTCATGCTTCTGATTCGTCGCAGGCACTGACCTAGGTTGTGCGTAGACTCTACATAATTACAAATAACAGTATGCACAGTATGTCTGCAACACACCTTATAAATTCCAGGGAGTGTATTTAGGAGCTGAGTGAGCATGCTCAGAGTATATGCACTAGTGAGCGGCTGTGAATATGTCTTGATGACTATGAATCCCTATGAACTTTATACAGACATGAAGCACCAGGGCTGGATCAATAAGACGTAAATTAGTAATAGCCTTCATAAACAAATTCCATTAGGATTGTGTTTTATTCAAGTCCACCGTGTAGCATGCATGTTACATTACAGGGCAATACAGGTGAAACTCGAATAATTAGAATGTCGTGCAAAGTTCATTTATTTCACTAATGCAACTTAAAAGGTGAAACTAATATATGAGATAGACTCATTACATGAAAAAAAAAAAAATTAAAGCCGTGATTTGTCATAATTGTGATGATTATGGCTTACAGCTCATGAAAACCCAGATCCACAATCTCAAAAAATTAGAATATTACATGCAATCAATAAAACAAGGATTGTACATAGAACAATATCGGACCTCTGAAAAGTACAAGCATGCATAAGTACTCAGTACTTGGTTTGGGCCCCTTTTGCAGCAACTACTGCAATCACTTTTGCATGATATTCTAATTATTCGAGTTTCACCTGTAATGTGATCTTTTCACACCGGTGGTAAGTCTGGTAAGTACATCTCTCCCCCCACCATCCTCATGCTCTTTTTGGCCAAACTAGCAGATCCAGCTGTGTTAAAGCGGCGACGGCAGTGTCTAGTGGGTCCAGGAGGCGGGGGACACTGCCATCACCGCTTTAACACAGCCGCATCTACTAGTTTGGCAGCAGGGTGGTCAAAAAGTGTAGAGGGGTCGGTGATGGGCCCCCTCCTGGCCGTGGGCCCTCGGCAGTGCCCGAGTACCCCGAATTGTCAGTCCGCCCGTGACTGTAACTGTGTTTTGAGCACTAGATGGTGCTTTAGTGCAATGTTAGTCTCTATGCTTATGCATGTTTTATCAATGATATATACAGGAAGTTCTATCTGTACACATAACCAACAGATTATGGGCCCAGACACTAAACAGAACACTGCAAGTCAACAAGAGCCGCATCCAAGCTACTGAAAGGTGGCAAGCAGTTCAGATATGATATTTGCAATCGCAAAGCTAAACAATAGCAACTACCAGCAGGGCCGCCGTCAGGGGGGTACGGCCAGTACCATTGTAGGGGGCCCCGGCGGCCGGGGGGGGGGCCCGGACTTCAAGCTATAATTTTCCCCATAGACTTATAAGAATAGCACCATCTGCCTGGTCCTGGGCCCCCTGCGCTGTTGGTACCTTCCTACGAAGTGCTTACAGGGGGGCGGAGCTAACTTTCACTGGGCAGAAGCGCCAGAGATCGTGGTTGAAGAGGAGCATGTCTGCTGCCGCCTGCCTGGGAGGGGAAAAGTAAGTGACAGACCCAGCAGACAGAGACCCCGGGGTGGTGGGGGTTGTGATATAGACTGGGGGGAGAGAGACAGATCGACCGACGCTGAGAGCTTCTTAGCATCGGTCGGTGTGTCTCTCTCCTGCTTGCCTCTCTCCTCTCAGCATGGTTGGCCTGTGTCTCACTCTCTCCCCCCTCCCCTCAGAGAAGGGGGGGGAGAGAGTGAGAGAGACCGACGGACACTGAGAGGGGGGGGTGTGCAACGGACAGAAATGATGGAGTTAGGTGCATGCCCAGGGACAGTTTACAGTATACAGGCAACACAGGCAGCCTGAGGGCACTGGTGAGCAGGGTGGAAAAATCGGAGCACAGACGCAGCATACAAACTTCCTGAGTGAAGGAGCTACGTCCTGTGTAATTGTCAGGCCCCTCCCCCTCTTCTCTGAGTGCCGACTTTCGAGCTGATGAGGTCGTGCTGTGCTGCTGGCTGTCAGCTCTGTAATGTCCCATCTCCAGATCTCCTCATAGTAAGCAATCCTTACTGCTGTGTGTCCTGTATACAGGATCGTTTGTCATGTGTCCTGCTCCCGAGCTGGGGGAGGGAGAGGAGAGAGATAGTGTGTATGTGTGATGCATTTATGCCGCATAATCCTGTCCACAGACATTTCATTTTACACAACTATATAACAACATTTTATTCAGGAATAAAAAAAAAAATCTTCCCTTTTAACTTCTAACCCTAACGTTATTACACACTAACAGCTATAGAGGACTACAAATCCCAGCAATACATTATAAGGCAATGCCGAATGGCAACCAGCTATAGAGGACTACAGATCCCAGCAATACATCATACATCAATGCAGGATAATACTATTATTCTGCATTCCTGTATAATGTATTGCTGGACTTTTAGTCCTCTATAGCTGGTTGCCATTCGGCATTGCTGTATAATGTGTTGCTGGGCTCCTGTGTAATATCAGTGAAGTCCAGTGACAAAAAATAGTGAAAAAAATAAATAACAATTAAAAATGTAAATACATAAAAATTAGGGCTGTGCAAATTAACGATTAATTTTCTCGATTAATCGTTAATCTTTTTGCTCGATTAAATTTTTTTTGATCGATTAAATTTTTTTTGAAACTTTCTGCACGAGCGCCAGCCAAGGCATTGGCCTATGCACATACAGCACAGCAATGAAGTAATAAAATGAACAAGGATCACACTAATCCAGCACGTTGTCCTTGTCTTGTCTTTATTCAATGAAGTAATAAAATGAACAAGGATCACACTAATCCAGCACGTTGTCCTTGTCTTTATTCCAGGAATCATGTAGACAATTGGGTTCGTCCTTTGAAAAGTAGATCTCAATACAAAAAATTGTGGGCACCCCTGATGTAGACAGATGGATATACACCAGCAGAAAATACAAGCGATCGCGCATGAGTGCTTGTATGTAAACAGCCTCCCGCCCATCATACCCTCCCCACTCCTTTCCTGCACATATTGCCCTCTGTCATGCCCTCCACAATCCTCTCCTGCACATAGTGTACCCCCTATTACCCTCCACAATCTTTTCCTGCACATATTGTACCTCCTAATACCATCCACACTCCTCTCCTGGACAAGCTACCTCCTGCCATACCCTCAGCATTCTTATCCTGCACTCCCCCACCAATACCCATCACCCCTGTCATACCCTCCACACTTCTCTCCTGCACATACTGCTCCCTATTATACCCTCCACTCTCCTTTCCTGCACATATTGCCCCATCATACTCTCCACACTCCTCTCCTGCACATATTGCCCGTATCATACCTTCCACACTCCTCTCCTGCACATAATACCCCTGCCATACCTTCCAGCACTTTTCTCCTGCACATATTGCCCCCCGTCATACCCTCCACACTCCTCTCTTTCACATATTCCCCCTTGTCATACCCTCCACACTCCTCTACTGCACATATTGCCCCCGTCATATCCTCCACACTCCTGTCCTGCACATATTGCCCCTTGTCATACCCTGCACTCTCCTCTCCTGCACATACTGCCCCTATCATACTCTCCGCACCCCTCTCCTGCACATATTGCCCCTTGTCATACCCTCCACACTCCTCTCCTGCACCTATCGCCCCTATCATACCCTCCACACTCCTCTCCTGCACCTATTGCCCCTATCATACCCTCCACACTCCTCTCCTGCCCATATTGCCCCTATCATACCCTCCACACTTCTCTCCCGCACATATTGCCCCCATCATACTCTCCACACTCCTCTCCTGCACATATTGCCCCTTGTCATATCCTCCACACTCCTCTCCTGCACCTATCGCCCCTATCATACCCTCCACACTTCTCTCCCGCACATATTGCCCCCATCATACTCTCCACACTCCTCTCCTGCACCTATCGCCCCTATCATACCCTCCACACTTCTCTCCCGCACATATTGCCCCCATCATACTCTCCACACTCCTCTCCTGCACCTATCGCCCCTATCATACCCTCCACACTTCTCTCCCGCACATATTGCCCCCATCATACTCTCCACACTCCTCTCCTGCACCTATCGCCCCTATCATACCCTCCACACTTCTCTCCCGCACATATTGCCCCCATCATACTCTCCACACTCCTCTCCTGCACCTATCGCCCCTATCATACCCTCCACACTTCTCTCCCGCACATATTGCCCCCATCATACTCTCCACACTCCTCTCCTGCACCTATCGCCCCTATCATACCCTCCACACTTCTCTCCCGCACATATTGCCCCCATCATACTCTCCACACTCCTCTCCTGCACCTATCGCCCCTATCATACCCTCCACACTTCTCTCCCGCACATATTGCCCCCATCATACTCTCCACACTCCTCTCCTGCACCTATCGCCCCTATCATACCCTCCACACTTCTCTCCCGCACATATTGCCCCCATCATACTCTCCACACTCCTCTCCTGCACCTATCGCCCCTATCATACCCTCCACACTTCTCTCCCGCACATATTGCCCCCATCATACTCTCCACACTCCTCTCCTGCACCTATCGCCCCTATCATACCCTCCACACTTCTCTCCCGCACATATTGCCCCCATCATACTCTCCACACTCCTCTCCTGCACCTATCGCCCCTATCATACCCTCCACACTTCTCTCCCGCACATATTGCCCCCATCATACTCTCCACACTCCTCTCCTGCACCTATCGCCCCTATCATACCCTCCACACTTCTCTCCCGCACATATTGCCCCCATCATACTCTCCACACTCCTCTCCTGCACCTATCGCCCCTATCATACCCTCCACACTTCTCTCCCGCACATATTGCCCCCATCATACTCTCCACACTCCTCTCCTGCACCTATCGCCCCTATCATACCCTCCACACTTCTCTCCCGCACATATTGCCCCCATCATACTCTCCACACTCCTCTCCTGCACCTATCGCCCCTATCATACCCTCCACACTTCTCTCCCGCACATATTGCCCCCATCATACTCTCCACACTCCTCTCCTGCACCTATCGCCCCTATCATACCCTCCACACTTCTCTCCCGCACATATTGCCCCCATCATACTCTCCACACTCCTCTCCTGCACCTATCGCCCCTATCATACCCTCCACACTTCTCTCCCGCACATATTGCCCCCATCATACTCTCCACACTCCTCTCCTGCACCTATCGCCCCTATCATACCCTCCACACTTCTCTCCCGCACATATTGCCCCCATCATACTCTCCACACTCCTCTCCTGCACCTATCGCCCCTATCATACCCTCCACACTTCTCTCCCGCACATATTGCCCCCATCATACTCTCCACACTCCTCTCCTGCACCTATCGCCCCTATCATACCCTCCACACTTCTCTCCCGCACATATTGCCCCCATCATACTCTCCACACTCCTCTCCTGCACCTATCGCCCCTATCATACCCTCCACACTTCTCTCCCGCACATATTGCCCCCATCATACTCTCCACACTCCTCTCCTGCACCTATCGCCCCTATCATACCCTCCACACTTCTCTCCCGCACATATTGCCCCCATCATACTCTCCACACTCCTCTCCTGCACCTATCGCCCCTATCATACCCTCCACACTTCTCTCCCGCACATATTGCCCCCATCATACTCTCCACACTCCTCTCCTGCACATATTGCCCCTTGTCATACCCTACTCCTGTACTACAATTTGCAGATACAAACATACAAAAAAAGCCTCTGAATTGTTTTCGTTATGCTCACACTTAGGCGTGAAAGGAGCCTTAATCATATCTGGGAAATCAACACTTACATACAGTTTATGACATCATTATAATCCATGGTATTGTTTCTCTAGAAAACATACATATGATGGAAAGCCCCAGTTTCAGTTTCGCTTTTTGCTTGTGACTAGGCAGGGGTGAAGTTGGGAGATCTCCTCAGCTCTTCATCAGTGACAGAGCTAAGCTGTTTGAGGTTCGTCTGCTGGACTTCACAGAAACCCTAAAGGGCCCCTTTGCTGCACTTTCCATTTAGGTAAAAAGAAAACCAATCCTTCTGGTTTAAAAAGGCTGACAAGGAAACTGAGATCTAGTGTGACTGAAGACTGAGCTGGGTGACACACACTGCAGAATTAAGAATCCGCAAATACTGAACGCTGAGGTCAGGTGAGTCTTAGCACAGACATCGCTACAATGACCCCGTCAAGTTCCCAAATTTCTTTGCAATCTACGTTATATTTTCCTCTATTCAACTATTATTTTATACGTGAACCTTTCCTGAGAGAGATTCTGTAAATACTCTTTTACCGTCTTGCTTCAGTACTTTGAATGCAGATAAAGATGTCTGACTTTACTGATAAACATTTTTGTTCCGGGTTGGTGACTCAAACAGCAGTGAACACAGTTGGCCAGATAACTAACATCTTCTGCAGATAGCAATGATTGCCCCCATGCAATGACACTCAACTCAGGAGTTAAGTCTTAAAAATACATTCAAGTACCTGAACTATTAACAAAAATGTACCTTATTTGTGTATCACTGAGCTGTAGATACTAAATCTCTGACTTGGTGCTGACACTGTCCTTCCTTCTGGAGGGTGGCTACGTTTGTTCCCCATGGTCACCGTGTGTGTTGTAAAGTAGCCACCGCTCCGAGCTCACTCCTCTGATGGATTACAATCTCAATTCAAATTAGTAAACTAAACGTGAGATTTTAGTCCATCACGGGAGTGAGCTTGGAAGGGTGACTACTTTGCAACACACACAATGACCATGGGGAACAAGTGTAGCCACCCTCCATAAGGAAGGACAGTGTCAGCGTGAATTCAGAGATGATTTGAAGATCTACAGCTGAGTGACACACAAATAAGCTAATTTGTTTTGTTATTAGTTAAGGTACTTGCATGTATTTGTAAGATTTAAGAGTTTAGTGTCACTTTAAGCTGCCTGTTATGCCAATCCTGTGGCTTCAAGTGTGTTACGGACATTGAACAAGAATGACAATCCGGAAAGTTGGGGAAAGGTCGGAAGGTCTTATTTGTGTATGTGTTCATTGCAAAGAATGCAAAGCATTGATGCAAGTGTTACAGCATTACAGGCCTGCAGCTAGAACTTGTAAATGAGAAGTCAGCGAAGGCAGTCTCCATATTCACAACTTCACAAAACGTGATGATGAACGCACGCCGCAGCATCATCACCTGCTGTGTTTGTGAATGGGTGAGCACACACGAGCTGGGGACACAACATCAGTGCTGGTGTCAAAGTTAGCTGCAGCATATGGGGTCGGTGGGGAAGTATGGTGGAAGCTGTTCAAAAAGACATAACTAAGGACACGTACCCTGTTTCCCTGAAAATAAGACCTACCCCGAAAATAAGACCTAGTACTATTTTTGGGAATTTCTAAAATATAAGACCTACCCCGAAAATAAGACCTAGTTGTGACAATTCCCAGGGCCGGTGGTGGCATAAGGGGGAACTTGAAGAGCCGCGGGAGAGGCAGGAGAGAATCAGCGGTGCCAACGAACCCAGCGCTAGAGGAGGCGAGGCGGCACTGGAGGGAGCAGAGCTGCATAAGCCGATGCCTCCTCTATAGCGCCGTCTCCTGTCACAGGAGGAGTGATACCAAATGTGCTCCGCCTGTGAGGAATCGATAGTGAAAGTGCACTTCGCTCATTCTGGCCAGCGATTGGTTAGCAAAATGCTCTTGTAAAGGTACGGCACCCCTGATCACCATATTTTTGTACATGAATAAGTGTAGATTGTTGTACATTAAAAAGAAAAATAAGACCTACCCCGAAAATAAGACCTAGTGTGTTTTTTTGAGCCAAATAAAATATAAGACAGTGTCTTATTTTCGGGGAAACACGGTACACACGGGTGCAAATACAAGTGTATCGGTTTACAGAGTAAAATACGCTTGTATTTGCAGCACCCGGGAGCCCCAGCTGTTGTATTTTCTGTCAATAAGCTTAAATCAACAGAAATCTCTGTACGCAGGTTTACGCATGTAAAACACAGATACTGGTATTTACACATACAGAAATACAGCTATATATCATGCCGTATGCCTATACTCCCTTATTTGTGCTCATGTGCATGAGCCCTATATGTCAAATTTCTATGTTGATTGATTAAAGAAAACCTAGCTGCATTGTAGAGGTAAGGCCCGAATAACACATCTACAGACATTAAACCATGGCGCCTGGAGTTCAGCCTATTCACATTTATGCTTTGTGTTAACATTCATACCTATTGTATGCGTGTTTTACCAGTGACATTTATTGTTAATGGAACCCCAAGGCACTGCACAGGAGCTGTTAACCTAGGGTAGTAGACCACAGGGACGTGCATTCATGGGAGGCAGAGCTTTTTCTGATCGGCTTGTAACAGGTTACACAGCAGGGAAAGCCTCTCAGGCAGCGCTGCATCCAGCTTTTGACAGGTAGTTAGGTTACACAGCAGCAGGCTTCCCCACTGCTTCTGTAACCTAAGGCCCGGTTCCCACCTGGGCGTTTTTCCGCATGTTCGTACTCGCGGAAAAACGCTCAAACAGGGAATTGCTATTATTTTCAATGTGCATGGTACCCATCTGGGCGTTTTTTCCGCGAGTACGAACGCGTGGGAAACCGCCCTACGCCCAAAGAAGTACATGTACTTCTTTGGGGCGTTTTGGTCGGGCGTTTCCATTGGGATACAGCCAAGTAGCCCTCAGAAACGCGGTAAAAACGTGCGACAAACGCACATATTCAATACGCCAAGTGTGAACACAGCCTAACATAGTGAGGCAAGAGCTGTCACACCCTCTACTCTGTGTTAGAGCCGTGAGCTCTGTGGATGGTTTGGACCAATGGCAAAGCGCCATTGGTATAAGCTGTACAATCAAAAAAAGAAAAAACACTGAGGCCATCTATCTCAATGCCTCAGCAGTGACGAGCAAGGGAGGCTCCTCCCTACTCTTCCCTTCCTCCTCCCTCCTCAAACTAGCTTGGTGACCGGGTTGGGGGAGGGGGGGGCTTCAGTGGGCTGGGGGCGGGACTGGGGAATGCCTCAACCAAATCCGGAGGTACACCACGTAACTGGTACACCACAATACATTGTTATTTTATCCCTAAACATATGCATCCCACAACCAGAAATATCATTTTACAATTACCCTACAAAAATGTGCTTTCTACAGCTGAAAGCCTTATTTTCTCATTATATTTTAGCGTGTTACCCTTCACTTCCTTCCTGTTCTCCACAATAGACGCCTCACTAAAACTCACAGATATCACCACCTTGAGGCTAGAGCCATTTTAAAGTGACTCCATCACTAACACTACAGGGTCACTTTTATCCAAAAGCTTACCTGTAAAAAAAGCAGGAGTATAGTTTCCGGCGGCATTTGTGTATTGCAAAAAGCCAACACAGGTGCTGCATGGTGTGTGTAGAATACTTGCTCCCCTCAACCAGCCGCTTTCGTTCCTCCTGCTGAGTCTTACGTCAGTACAGGAGGAGGAGAGGAACCAAAGTGGCCGGTGAGATGAGCAAGTATTTGACTCATCCAGCATTGGGTGGGGAGCAAAGATACAGCGGCTTCCCAATATACAGGCTGTGGGAAATGTAAGTATATTACAGATGGCCTATTGGGTAAAAGTGATCAGTTTACTTATTTCTTTACAGGGACAGCTTTTAATTACATTTGCCAAACGAGTCTTTAAAAAGCAATAACTTTCTAAACTTGACTATTAGAGCTAAAATACCTCTAAAATAGACATAATAATGTAACTGCTGTAAATATAACAAGTGCTGTAACCTAATTCGATTCCTGAGGTAATGCCTTTAACAAGGTAAAATAAGCTATTTTCTCTAAGTACAAGCAAATATTGCAAAGAATTAAGCCTAATGTTGACAAAGAAGCTGCTGCTGCTGACTCTTGCATAATCTAATGACACTGTCAGATTGTCCTATGTTTACCCTGCTCTTGGTGAAGTCACAGACCTCATGACTTATTGGGTACATACGGTCACATATTTTCCATTCAGCCACGCAGGCTAACAGTGTGGATGAACGATTCTCCTGCTGCGTACAGAATACCTGAACAGTGCTAGCAGCTGACTATGTACAAGCACTGTTCGACCATTGCACTATATAGGTATTGTTTCATGGAAAAGAGGTTGTGCAATCAGATTGTAATGTAGGTGGTCGACTTTCTACCACAGTTTCCAAATGTACCCATTATGCAGGGCAAAGTAAGAGGTTCCCTTGATAGATTCTTTGCAGCTGATGATGATACTTACCCGCCCTGCGCTCCCATTACTCTGTGTTTCTCCAAGTAACCCTGGTCACTGCCTCCCATGGTACAGCACTCCACTCTCCCAGTGTTGCATTGTGGGAGAAAAGGAAGATACTCACACGATCCCTCCTGTGTAGGGGCACATGACTTGGCTTTAGGTTTAGAGAGTGGGGAAGGTACAAATCAACAGTGGAGTAGGGAGCAGTGTGGTCTATCAAATGAGCCTATTACTTCGCCTTTATAGACAGGTTATCTTTAAAGGGTATCGGAACAAAAAACAAACAAAGATTTAGGGGTCTATGTATAAATGTTTTCATTTAATAACCTTTACCCAAGATTCACCCATTGCAGCTTTGCAGCTTACCAGTCTGTAGATGTTGTGGCTGCATTTGTTTACTGTTTCAGACTTTTTTTGTCCTTTATTCTCACCTGGTGATTCTGCCAGTAGCATACTGCCAGTCCTATGATGACAACGCTTACTCACCCTTCTGTATCAGGACAACAGAAACCAGATAAGACTAAGGACCCCAACCCTCTCCTATTGTCCTAAACATATAGGGTGTGGTTCTGTATTTCTTAGATTACAATATAACTTATAACAGTCAGCACAAGCAGGGAGCACAGGAAGTTATCAGCTCAGAAGGTTTCTGGCAGGATCAACAGGTTTGTTTTTTAAACCTATCAAACAGATATAAGAACATTTTCAAATATGGCAAATATAACAGGCCAAAAGGGACTAAATAAGAGAATTTTAGGGGTTACATACACTTTAATCACTACCTGCTGTAGTTTCTGGACTCTCCCACTCCTCTGGGTGGCCCAGGACCATGGCGGATGCTGTCAGGAAGGAAAGCTGAAGAATGTCCATTCCCTGATCTACTCTATAATCACTGAAGCAGGAAGCATAGTGATCTCAGCACTTCCTGCTTCAGCGCTATCAGAAACCTGGCTGAAGTGTCGGTTACACAGGTGATACAGCACAGTCCTGTGCTTTATCATCTGCAGTGGAGGGCAGGAGAAACATCAGGGATCCCATGATGGACCCCTGATTTCTCTATAAACAGAACCTATCACCTCCCAATGCTATTATATAAGAGGGTTTAAGCCCCCTTGTGATAGCATAAAAGTTAAGTGGAAAAAAAATACAAAAGTGTTAAAAAATAAATAAAGAATAAATAATTTAAAAGCAACACGCCAAATTAATTCTTTGTCCAAAAATTCAGACTTTAAAGTGGACCTTTACCCACTTTTACTAAAAATCACATCAGCATTCAGCTCTGCATGATGATATAAAATTATCTTACATTCATTAGTTAAACAAACATGTTTTTTATTTACTTACAAATAGAGTCCATCTACTTCCTGGTCCAGTTCTGGCACAAATGATGTAATATGCCAAAGCATTGCATCCTGGGAAGGTTACATCAGCAGAGCATTGCTGGGAAGTCTCATCTGTAATCTCATGAGATCTCAGGGAAAGGCATTTTCCTCCCCTGAGATGATGTGCATGGTCACATGTGCCAGAGTCCAAGGAAGTAAATGGAGCGCTAGTAATCTGCCCTTAGTTAACATGGCCAATGTCAGAAGACTGGGGAAGAAAAGAGAAATAAGGAATGCAAACAATACAAAGCCGGCAATTATCTAGAAATATGTGTTTGTAGATTGTCATTACTAAACATTTGTAAAGGTGTGTTTGTTGTTATTTTAAAGATATGGGTAAAGGTCCGCTGTAACGTGTGAAATTTGTTTTTTAAATGTTCCGGTCCTGAGGGAGTTAAGATGTGATTTTTAAAATGAGCAGTGCGTTGTCCACAGCAACTGCATTCCAGCTCCCATCTTACTGTTGGTTTGAAAGACAAGGAATATGACTGGTTGCCCTGGGTAATGAACACAGTTTTCTGTTATCCAGTTTTATAAATAGATTGTTATAAGAGCAGCTAGAAATATGTAGACTCATTCCCATAGTAATTAGTGACAGTGTGCTTCCTAAACACAACTGATAATTCATAAAACATGAGGTTTAACAGATTACTAAAGGCTGGAGTTTTGTAGATCCATTTTATTTTGCTATATATATTGAACATAGGCACATAAATGCATTTTTTAAAAATGTTCAGAAACACAAGTTTGGTGTCTATCAGCGCAGCCGCGGGTTCCTGTGCACTGCTACCCCAAACTTCCAGCAAGATGTGCATACTAAACCAGTAAAGAAAAGTCACATGATCTCTGTCTTTAGGACTTCATGTCCCATCAGTTATTGTGCCACTGCATGCACACCCAGTTAGCAGATGCGAGGATGATGCCTGCACCGCAGAGGCAGTCCGACAGGACAGTAAAAAGAAGACCCTCCTATTCCCCGCTGTCAGTCACTTGTCTCGTAGGAGGAGAAAAGACATGCTATCGCACCCTATCACTGACGTGCACAGGCAGCATGTTCAGGTATTGCTGTAGTCCTATTCATGGGAGTGCGCAAGTAAGAGTGGCTCCATTGAACTGTGTAAGCCAAGGAGCCACCCTTACAATGGAAGTCGGGAGCAGCAGTAAAGGGACAGAATGAAATACAATGCAGAAGATGCAGACAACTATGCAAGTTTAATTTTCAACATCTAATATATGAAAAAAAAACATTATAACACTTTTAAGTGGCCTTACCTTAAAATTCTTACTTCAGAAAGTGCAACTGAATCCCAAACTTTTGTTTTTGTATGATTAGAGTGGAGAGGTATTAAAAGGCCTGTCAGGTTTCTATTGCCGTCTGTGACCCGTTAGGGAGATTCACCGTCTCTATTTGTTCTGGTGACCCTGCTGACCACCAGAATCTTCCTCTCTTTGGAGTGCAGGGAAATCCCCCAATGCGACAAAGATGGCAAAGGCCCCCCCCCATCCCAGCTACTTGCCTAGGCCTAGATTGTAAGCCCTCAGGGGCAGGGCTCTCCTTACCATCTTTTCTTGAATTGTATTGTGATTGTAATGTCTACCTTATATTGTAAAGCGCTGCGCAAACTGTTGGCGCTATATAAATCCTGAATAATAATAATAATAATAAGCAGTCTGGATGACATTGTCTCTGATTACTTTGCTGAAGAGGTGTTGTTGGTTTTAATCAACAGTGAGATGAGGATCAAAAAAATCACTATTGTCCACATTGTATAAAGCAAAGCTTTATCATTTGATGTTAGCATTTCACTAAATACAAATTAATTTTATAGATGGAGCTGCGGAGTTACCAGTGGGAAGTGATTATGCCAGCTTTGGAGGGCAAGAATATCATCATCTGGCTCCCAACAGGGAGTGGAAAAACTAGAGCAGCCATGTATGTGGCAATGAGGCACCTGGAAATGAGACCGCATGCCAAAGTAGCCATGATTGTGAACAAGGTAACTATGATTCCACATTCTGTAGTGTATGGTAGACTACTTATAGGTCCAAGACGTAACTCTGGCAGTTAAAGGGAATGCATAGTGGTTTTGTGTATATTTACTTTCTTGCTTTATTATGACATCAAAATAATTTTTTTTAATGTTTTTCTTTTTCATTTAAGTCTGGTAAATATAAAATATTTTTTTTGTTGTCTTTTTAGTTAGAGTGGCTTATGTTCACATGTTTACCTATCTTTTCCTAACTGTGTTGTAGAAAAAGGAGAGAGGAAATCAATAATTTTCTATGAATCCAGTGCCATGGGTACAGCCCTATTCTTATCTGTAAACAAAAACTTCATATATATATATTAGGGCTGTGCAAATTAACAATTAATTTCTCGATTAATCGTTAATCTTTTTGATCGATTAACATTTTTTTGATCGAGTAAATTTTTTTGGAAGCTTTCTGCACGAGCGCCAGCCAAGGCATTGGCCTATACACATACAGCACAGCAATGAAGTAATAAAATGAACTAGGATCACACTAATCCAGCATGTTATTAATCTCACGTGCCCCACTCAAGCGGCGACCATATTGAGTGGGAACCCGTGAGATTTAAAATACATTAAAGTGACATTAAAGTCTTATTTTTTTACATATCTCTACTGCTAGCAAGCAGTAGAGATATGCAAAAACATTAAAAAAAATAAAAAAAGTTACCAAATAGGTAAAAACCTACCTGTGTCTCTGCCGCTTGCTCCCGGCTGTAGACTACAGCTTCTCGAGTGGCTGTGCAGGAGGATGTGTGCGGGCGCATGGAAGTCACTGGCGGGGAGAGGAGAGCTACTGTGTAAGTCAATGCACGCAGCCGTGAGCGTGCACGCCGGACAGACTCCCTGGGACAGGAAGAGACAGCAGTCTGCGCTGGATCAGTGACTGGCAACAGTGCTGGAGGGACTGCTGAAAACTGAAAGGAAGAAGATGATCGGATCAAGAGGCATCACTTAAGGTGAGTCCTTAAAGCAGCAGTGCTAACTGGGATTTGTATTCCTATGTATAATATACAGCACAATGTACCATCAGCTATAGAAGAATACAAATCCCAGCAATACATTATAGAGCACCATGTGTGGGAAGTGCAGGCTTACCTGAGCAGTCTTCCAGCAACTTGCTTCTGAGATTGGACCTGTCTATCAGCGGCTGTCATCACCCCACACCTGCTCCTCCTTACTACATCTCCCCCGCGTCCCTGTGCCGATCGTGGATGTGGGCGGTCGGTGAATGTGAGGGAGTGAGGAGATGCGGCGTGTGGAGCGTGGATGCGGGCGGGTCTGGCAGCGGCGAACGTGAGATTGGGAGGAGGTGCGGCGCGCAGCGTGTGTGGAGCCATGAACAGGGCCAACCAATCAGAAGCCGATTAATCGATGATTGAAAAAGTTGACAACTTTTTCAATAATCGATTATAATCGATTATGTCGATTAATTGTTGCAGCCCTAGTGCTACCTCAGTGCTACCCCAGAACACATTGGGGGACATTTATCTATTCTCTCTCACAGCAAGGCAATGTTAAACAGGAACAGTGAGACAGATTGTGTTACACATTTACCACAAATTTAGTCATAAATTCCTCCCTCAGCTGATCTAAAGTAGTAGTGGAACAGAAGAAAACTCTATTTGGGCCACGTGTTATAGCACAGATCAAGGCAAAAAAATAAATTTCATGCATCTCTGCAATACATGCACATTTCCCCGTTTCTGTCCCTTTAAACATGCTGCAAGTACAGAAAAATAACTGTTGATGTGCCAGAAATATGATATCTGCTGCATTCGAAACTCTTTGACATGACAACACAGTGTTTTACAAGAGGCATAGAGGGGTATTTTCTAAAGCTGGAGCAGACAAAATCTGGAGCTGCTGTGCATATTAACTAATCAGATTCTATCCTCAGATTGTTCGGTTAAGCTTTGAAAATAAAAGCTAGAAGCTGATTGGTTGTCATGCACTGTTCCAGATTCTGTCTAGTCTTAGTAAATTCCCACAGTTTATTTTCGGCTCTAAATTCTAATGCATGTGGTGTCAGCCCTGCCTTCTTAATTTCTGATATATTGCAGGGAATACAGACCTCTTTTCATCTTTCATCTTCAGTAATAAATCTTTTGCAGACCTTTGCAAATTTTTCACAGATGGCTGCCCAATATTCCAGGGATAAGCAATGCAAATACACTGTAACCCTGTGAAAACAGGGAAAACAGTACAATGCAGGTAATGGTTTCTGTATTATTAGGACATGCACTTAATAAAAGTCTTTATTATTGATTGCCAGGGAAACATTCCTTTCATGCACTGCTCGCTGAAATGTAATCAGTGGCTAGGCTGTAGACATTCAAGTATTTGCACAATTATAACAAGCAGGAAATGAGCTTTAAAACAAGGCATCATTAAACTCTGTAGTTGCATGTACTGTGAAGCAATTCATCCTCAAAGTTTACAGCAGAAGCACTGAGATTGTCCAGGCTCTTCCCTCAGCAGCTCAGCTTCCTCTGCTTCCCCATCCCAGAGTTCCTCCCATGATAGAAAACTTTATAGAGATGACTATTTATTGGTGGCTCTAAAGGTTCACTTCTTCCCTCAAATCTGCTAGGTGCATCTTGTACATCAGCATTTCAGCAAGGAGTTTGAGCCGCACCTTCGTGGAAAGTACAGAACTATCCCCATAAGTGGAGATACAGAGCAGAAGGGCTGCTTTGCAAACTTTGTAAAAAAAACCGATGTCATCATCTGCACTGCTCAAATCCTGTACAATGCTCTCCAGAACCCGAGTGAGGAAAAGCATGTGGAAATAACAGGTAAGAATATCTCTGAAATGAATATAAACCATGGGAACCAGCACACAATATGGCAATATATGTTACTTTAAGTAGAGCTATGAGCAAAATCAAGAAAATATATGATGCAGTCTTTTATTAACACAGTAGTTTTTGTATTTTTAAATTCCCCCCATAATTTACTTTAATTACCTAATAATCCTGCCCGTAGATCTGTTGATTTATCCTTTTCTTTAGCAGGGAGGGCCAAGAGGGAGGACCACCCACCCATGTTATATGGTTTGCCCTAACCACTAACTGTCACTTTTGCTGGCCAGCTTGGTCTGCATTTATATATGGAGAAAATATAAATAAAGGCATGTGAAATATAAAATCAATGAATATACAGAATACTATCATAGGCAAGGGTCCAAATTTCAAGTCCTGAGCTACTAACCAGGCCTTAAGAGTTACTTGCCACCAGTTGCCCCACCTAACCCCTACCCTCCCCCTGCCTCAACTCCACCAGGTCAGTGGTGTGACGCAGAGTACAGAGGCCAGCGGTGTGACGCACAGTACAGAGATCAGTAACAACACAGAGTGCAGAGATCAGTGGTGTAAGGCAGAAAGAACAGCGACTTACAATGCACAGTTGATCTGATTCAGGTGTTCTCTTCCTCTCCTGCTGGTGTTGGTGGTGGGGGGGATGCATTGATGTTCCCTCCGTGTACTGAGGTGAAGCCTCCAGCAGCCACGTTGAGCCTCCCTTCAGGTACCGCGCTGCAGAAATGTAGAGAGTACAGGAGTCAGCGGTATGACGCACAGTACAGAGAGCAGTAACAACGCAGAGTGCAGAGGTCAGTTGTTTGATGCACAGTACAGAGGCTAGCGGTGTGATGCACAGTACAGAGGTCAGCGGTATGGCGCACAGTACAGAGGTCAGTGGTGTAATGCAGGGTACAGAGGCCAGCTGTGTGACGCACAGTACAGAAGTCAGCGTTGTGACACAGAGTACAGAGGACAGTGGTGTGATGCACATTACAGAGGTTAGTAATCTAATGCACAGTACAGAGGTCAGCAGTATGACGCACAGTACAGAGGTCAGTAATGTACACACAGTGCAGAGGTCAGCGGTGTGATGCACAGTACAGAGGTTAGTAATTAACGCACAGTACAGAAGTCAGCAGTATGACGCACAGTACAGAGGTCAGTAATGTAACACAGTGCAGAGGCCAGCAGTGTGATGCAGAGTACAGAGGTCAGTAATGCACAGTACAGAGGACAGCGGTATGATGCACAGTACATGCATAGTGCATAGGTCAGTGGTATAATACAGAACAAACAGGGACTTACAGTGCACAGTTCATCTGATTCATGTGTCCTCTTCCTCTCTTGGTGGTGGGGGGGTGTAGCGATATTGTCTCCATGTTCCGAGGTGAAGCCTGCATAGGCCTTGTTGAGCCTCCCTTCAGGTCCCTCGCTGCAGAAATGTCCAGCTGGCCAATAGTAGCTGTGCAGTCTTCCTCCCACCCTATGGCAGCTGAGGTAGGCAGAGGAAGTTGCAGGTGGCCAGAGGAGCCGGAGTGAAGGGCAGACAGCCGAACTGATTCTTCTCCTCCTCCTTGGCTGCTCTGTTGCTGCAGTGGCCGGGGAGGAGAAGAGAAGGAAAGTGAAGGGAGAACTGAACGAGCAATCACCGCTGTGGAAGCCTGCCGCACCCCCACCCCCAATGAATTTCCACTCACCCCCACGCAATTTTCAATCGCCGATTGCGAGGGGGCGAGTGGAAATTTTGAGCCCTGATTATAGGTATTAATCATACTTAGCAGAATACGTTTTTAGTGAAAGCTTCAGAAATGTCATAAAAAAGATACTCCGCTCTTGTTTAGAAAAAATAAATCTGCTCCAAATTAGTTACAAGCGTAGACAACGTTCTCAGGTCCATTCCACCAAAACAAAGAACCCACAATTTATTGATTTCTGATTCAACAGAATATTTTCAAATAAAACAAATAAAAATGTTATGGCCAAAAATGATGGGACCCTTAACCTAATATTTTATTGCACAACAAGTCATTTTTGGAGATCTAAATAAGACTTCTGCACCTACCAACAGGTAGTTTGGCCCACTCTAGCTTTGTCAGGTTTGAAGGGTGACTTCTTCAGACTGCAAAGCCTAGCTCTTTCAATAGATATATTCAATTGGATTCAGATTAGGGCTCATAGAAGGCCACTTAAGAATAGTCCGACGTTCTGCTCTTATTTTGTTTTGTTTTTAGCTGTATGTTTTGGGTCTTTATCCTATTGAAGGACTCATGACCTGACACTGGGTGGTACGCTTTGCTGTAGAACTCCTTTGATAGTCTTGAGAGTTAATTGTGTCCTGCATAGATTTAAAACAGCAAAAAGTTTCCCAGCACACTCGCCAGCCAGCATGCAAAAAAGAACCTGTCCAACCACTAAGGTCAAAAGCTTTAGATACACGTCTTCTGCAGAAAATGTGAAAGCCGCACAGCCACGTCAAGGCACCTCCATATAGTGCGGTCCTAACTCTAAACTATGAGAGTCTCCATCTTGGAGCACATGGGGGCAGAAGATTAAAATGGGTGCAGGTTGCATGCTGGTTGGCGAGTGTGCTGGGAAACTTTTTGCTGTTTTACTATTTGAAGCCCTTCCACGTGCACGTTGCTGTAAAGCTGGTAACTAATTAAGGCACCCTGTGTCAGATGCAGAACGCATCCCAAAGTCTTGTCAATATTTCACAGTAGGTTCTCTTCTTTGAAAACTTAATTTTTTCCGCAATAGAGCTGATGTGATTGGCAAAAAAATAGTTTTGTCTCAGCTGTCCAAAGGACATTTTCCTGGAAGCATTGTAAATTGTCAATATGCATTTTAGCTAATTACAGTCCCACTTTTTTTTTTTTTCCTTCCAACAGTGGAGTCCTCCTGGGTCATTTTCCTTTGAGCTCACTGTCATTCAAAAATAACTGATAGCACAATCAGAAACTGATGTACCTTGACCTTGGAGTTCAGCTTATATCTCTTTGGAAGTTTTTCTTGGCTCTACCATTGCTCACTCTCATTCTGTTCTATCTGGAGTTGATTTTCCGCTTGCTGCCATGTCCAGGGAGGTTGGCTACACTCCCATGCAGCTTAAACGTCTTAATAATATTTGCAGCTGTAGTCACAGGAACATTGAGCTACTTAGGCATGGTCTTATAGCCTTTAACAATTACCTGCTGATCTATCATTTTCTTTCTGATCTCCGACAACTCTCCTTTGCTTTCTCTGGTCCATGTTTAGTGTGGTGCACATCATTTTTCTTGACCTATTCTGGTGTTTAATGTGAACAGTAAATCTAAGGCCATACAGTTTTACAAAAAGTTTTGCTACTGGAGATTATTAGCGTTAGCAACAGATTCCAACTCTGCATCGCTGAGTCACAGAGAGATCTTTGTGATCTCTCCACCAGCTCAGTGACTAAAAACATGGCACCCGCAGTTGCGGTTTTGGTGTTGGCCTCGGGTAGGGTTACCACCTTTTCTTCAAGCAAAACATTAACACTCTAGTGCAATTTTCTTTGGAGAATATACAGGAGAGAGAGAGACAGGGGGGAGAGTAAGGATAGACAGCCAGGTGGATGAGCGAGGGTAGACAGCCAGGAGAGAGAGCGAGGAGAGACCATCCAGGAGGGAGGGTGAGGAGAGACAGAAAGGAGAGAGAACATGGAGAGACAGCCAGGAGATTGTGCCCTTCAGGACTTAAATTCACTTGTGTTTCAGACACCTCCTTGCTCCAGTGTCCCTCTGTGTCCCGTGCTTCCTCCATACACTCAAGCTGGAAAACCAGGACCCCATGGTTGCCCCTGTCCTGTCCGCTGACATTCAGGCCAGCTGAAACCCAGACACAGCACATAAAGGACACAAAGCCCGGACTGTCCGGGTGAATCCCGGACGGGTGGCAACACTACACTCGGGATGACACCCTGTGCAATACATCGATTTCAGAGTGATGAATAAGGTGATGGCCAACGAGTAGGTAAATCTCTCAGTAGCAAAGAGATTTAATTACGTATGTTCTCTGGGCTAACTTAAGTTCCTATCCTATATCTGTAGGATTTTTTTGCATTGTGCTGCTGTCATATGAATGGCTTATTAGTAACTTACAATAATAAGCAGATGTAACAGTTTACCCAGTAAGTGTATGTTATGTCAAATTTTCAGCGAGAGTGGAGTTTTCTGTTAAAAACCCCCCCATTTCAGATCAAATGAGACAGCATGGATTAAAGGACACTTACAGGGCTATTCACAAAAGGGTGAAGAGTTTGGGGAAAGCAGAAGAAGTGAACAATCTAGGACTACATAGCTGATTTGGAAAAAGTCTCCAATTCACCTCACTTTCCAGTTCAGCTATTTTGGCCTAGATTGTTCACTTCTCCTGTTTTCTCCAAACTCTTCACCCTTTTGTGAATAACCCTGTTATAGTCACAATTGGCTTAAGATGTACCAGTGCTTCTTAAGGAAATTATTTGGTAGAGATATTTACGCAGAGTGAGAATGAGATATAAATAAGTTTACCTTCTAATGGTTGCACATTCATGAATGAAATAGCAAAAAATATAACAGCCAAGCATGTTGAATGAGAAAACCATATCCCATGTCTAAATAAATGCTATATTGACAACAAGTGAAAAACAGGTCGGGTAATAAACTGTTTCCTCCATGATAAGGAGATACACTATTACTGTAGTTTTGATTACTGCTTTTAATGAGCAATGAATGCTATGGTATCACCTGTATGATTAGGCGCTTCTTAATTAAAATTATTATTGTTTCCTGCAGATTTTACTCTGTTAATAATAGATGAGTGCCACCACACCCAGAAAGATGCAATTTATAACAAGGTGATGCAAATCTATCTTGAGAAAAAGCTCAAACATGAAAGGAATCTTCCACAAATTCTGGGACTCACTGCATCCCCTGGGACCGGTGGAGCTAGCAGCTTCGAGGATGCTGAGGATCACATTTTACAGGTGAGATTAAGACAAAAAAACCTCAGCGCACTAACCAGTTTTATATACAAAAATTCGATATCGGCTCTACAAGTTTAAACAGAGTCCCGGCGGCAAAAGTCGCCGGGAGTCTGTTTAAACAGCCCCGATGCTGGCGACGTACACTGTACGTCGTCAGTCACGAAGGGGTTAAAGGGTATATAGACCCTAACAGTTAACTACTAACATTTGGTCTGTTAAATATAGCACTGAAAGTGTTTTGTTTTATCTGCAAAATAAGTGCAAAAATACCTATTGACCCTTCCAGAAATCTTGTCAGCTGATAGATAACTTCCTGTGATCTC
The DNA here is from genome assembly GCF_000935625.1 of Nanorana parkeri. Lineage (NCBI taxonomy): Eukaryota > Metazoa > Chordata > Amphibia > Anura > Dicroglossidae > Nanorana > Nanorana parkeri. Next base: position 1,142,862 of record NW_017306630.1, read on the forward strand.
TGCTTGTTCTGCATTCATAAGTTACATTGTTCCCAGCTGTTGATGAAGACTACAGAAACCCCCCTCAACCTCTATTTTATGGAGAAGAGCAGAGGGGGAGGTTATTGTAATCCTGTCCTAGGGTGACAATGCTGCTTTTCTATATATACAGTAGGGTGAGTGAGCATTGCCACCACAGGAAGTGTGTTACCGGCAGGATCAACAACTCACCTCCCCTCCCGCCTCCTGTTACTATGGACGCGGCCGGGAGGGGAGGTGAGTCACAGGACCCGCCCCCTCACTGTGAAGCCCGTCGGCAGTGCGGGGCCCTGGTGTTCGAACACCGGGACCCTGCACTGCCCCATATTGCAGGACCGGACCGCACTGAGACAGTTGGGGACCACTGTGCTAAACCACTTGCTGTCCTCAAAGCTGAGTCTGTGACCGTTTAGAAACCAGGACTGTTCTGAGGGATGTGTTTTTTCGAGTCACAATATTTCATTGGGGCTACATTAGTTTTCTTAGTGTATCTGTTACTTTTATATTTTTCAGATTTGTGCTAATCTGGACACATGGAAGATAATGTCAGCTAAGGTCAACATTGAAGATCTAGAAGCTAAAGCCAAGCAACCCAACAAACAATATGACTTGGTTCCAGAAAGGGATAAGGTAATTATCTTTTGCATTCATTATAACCTGCAGTATCTTATTAAATTATAGTGACTTTACATAAGCCATTGATTTGGAGGATTATACTATCTTTGGTCAATGGTCTGTGCTGTTGCAGAAACCGAGAATCCGTGCTTCATCAAAAACGTACATCATACAAAATCCTGTTGTAAAATGACTGCATCTGCTAGTGCGTGTAGACAGAACAGAACTACTCTAATGCCCCTGGCTTAATATGAATGTATGGGTAGGGCATGAATGAGATTTGGGTTCACCTGGTGATGAATTTATGCAAATTTCCAGGATTTCATTCACAAGTGGATTTTGGGCAAATTTGCTGTGGGAGAAATTTGTCACGATGCCCTTATAATGTCCTGTGCACCCTTTAACTCTTACCAGCGAATTCACAAATATTAAATAATAGGAAGGGGGGAGTTGATAACCCAACCCACTGGCCAATTGTAGCAGAAAATATATCTGTACAGGCTTTTCAGACAGATAGTCTGATTAGGTTCACCTGTCAGTTTTTTAGGCGGGTCTGATTAGAAGCCCCAAGTTAGTCTATTGGCAGCCAGAGCTAAACGAATCCAATTACCCTCTGACTCCATCTAGGTCAGGAAAACAAAACTGAACTAACTGAGTTTTGTTATAATGGACATGATCGTGACTGATCAGGAAAAAAAAATCTGATGTATACGAATACATGTCCGATTACATCCAACTCCCAAAATACCTAAAATGGGTCCAGTAAGTTCAGCTTTTTCCTCCATCTTACAAAGCTGGACAGACACGGATGTCACAATAGTGACATCTGTTTTGTACTGCTCCACTCAGTAGGGGGATCCATGCACAGATCTCCTACTGATCAGAACTGACAGTGTCCATGTGAAAGGCTGAAGTTCTAATTGTTTCTAAAAACAGCTGCCTGTGGTATGTGTCTCCACATTTGGGCCTGTTCTCGCTGCTATCAATTTGGGCTGCTGTCCATCACCCACCCCAAGATTAAAATAAAGAAGTTCTTTGGAAATCTATTTGCTTGATATTTATAGTTGGTGATGGGATATGCTTTATATGGCTTGTCTCCCAATACTATCTCTTTTATTTGAGTTGCACTCTTAAGGTGGCCATACATTGTACATTGATTTTCGTTCACAATTTTTGGTTTCTGGCAAGAACCCTCGTTCAATTATACCTAGACTTCCCCATCAAGCATAGTCAAATGTGGATTTAGAAAATCCTTTGTTAGCCTTACAAACCAACCAATTTGTTGACGAACTACAGAAATAATTTCATTTTGCGCATGTGCTGTGTTCTTGCGGAAATTTTTGATGAATGAAAACCCCACTGATTCATCGATTTTCGCTTGGTCAGAGAAAAATTTTCCAACCTACCTGATCGAAAAATTTCGATCACAATATCAAAAACTAAAATTGGTGATGTACCATCACTTGATTGATTTTAATTCAAAAGACCATTTGTGTACGATTTCCGAATGAAAATCGTACAATGTATGGCCACCTTAAAGCATCACAAAACCATCAGCTTGTTTCTCCTTATACACATCTACACAATGAACACTCTCCAAGGCCACATTTTTTTTATGTTTGAAAATAAAGTCTTACTATTTTAACTCCTCTAGAAAGTCTGCTGTGCTCGCTCCCATTGCTCTTCTCTCCAAGCACACTTCCTGTCACTTAGTGAGAGCCGTGCACCTTGATTCTGGTCACGTGCACATCTTTCCTGGCCTACAACTCCTATGAGGCAGAGAGGAATCATCTCTCACTGCACACAGCTGCCTCCTCTCCCCTCCTTCTTACTATGCAAGCTGTGGCAGTTTCACTGCTTGTAATCTCCTTTGCAGTCCTCTGAACTACGTACAACAGCTTTACAACAAATCTGCAACAAACATCAAGTTTACAACAATCTACACAGAAAAACAACTTTATTTCAAATGTAGGAGCCGTATCCTCTGTGACTGCATGAGCAGATTCAGCATGTGAGCTGACACTCGGAAGAGAGTATGAGGCTGGTGAGAGCTCACATGCTGAACCTCCTCACAAGCACCTCACCCCACACTCTCTCCTTGGTAAGCCAGGAGGAGAGAAATCAAAAATCATATATTACATATATAAGCTGAAGAAATCCCAGTTCCTTGCAGAGTCTAGAGTGGAGGATTTGTGGGTGGAGACTGAGAAGACACGCCCTCAGCATGTTGTAGTCCTTCACATGAATGAGCAGAGTCGGTGGCTACTTTTCAGCTCCCATAGGGACCATGGAGAAGAAAAGTAGCTACCCTCTTGCAGAAAAAAATTAAACGGATTTTGGAGCATTTCGAGCTGAACAATGACAAAAAAAGTACACAATCATTGATTATTTAAATAACAGAAGTTTTTATTATTATTTAATTTATGAGTTTAGTGTCGCTTTAATTGTACAAAGAGAGCAAGAGGCAGCACAAGTAATATAATTTCTATCTTTACTGTTTCCAAGAGATTAAAGTAATTTATGTGTTCCTATTCACAGAGCGTACCTAAAAATGATTTTAAAAAATATTTCTTACCTTTTAGTTGCGTCAGTAGCAGACCTTAGGAGCTTCTCTGTACAATTTTCAAGTAACTCGGAACTCAGGTGGTCCTCATATAAAGGATAGGGTCACTGAGAACATGAGAAAACTGAGGGCTTGCAAAAAATATATAAATAGGTGCTATCCCAATTTGGCTGCCAATCTGGAAATACACTTGCAAATGAGAGGCAACAATGAGAGTCAGATACATCATACATTCTATATTGTGCTGTATTCATTTGAAGGTAGAGATCCTACCATCACATTCTCAAACAATTTATCCCCACACAGCTACCTCCTCATGTATCATTTCCCCCTCCTCTTTCAGATTGTAAGCCCTCAGGGGCAAGGCCCTCCTTACCATCCTGTCTTGAATTGTATTGTAATTGTAATGTCTTCCTTACATTGTAAAGCGCTGCGCAAACTGTTGGCGCTATATAAATACTATGTAATAATAATAATAATAGTGATCCTCGTGTTGCCTCGTGTTGCTGTTATTCCTAGTTGTAATCTCATGGTAGAGAACACGTAAGGCTGTATAGCTATCTTATTGGAATGTGTCCATTCTAACTGGTTCGGTAATATGAACTTACAAGTTTAGTAATGTTGCATAATAATACATTATCCTCTGGTCTAGGATCCCTTTGGGGACAAGCTGAAGTCACTAATGGCAACCATAAATGAATATCTTGGTGAAAATGGCTGTACCAGTTCTGACTTTGGAACTCAGATGTATGAGCAGAAAGTGGTTGAAATGGAGAAAGAAGGTAAGTGTTAAAACTGAACTCCAGGCAAAAAGTGAATCTAGTATATGTTGTTGACATACTGCATATGGGAATAGTCTTACCTGTCAAAGGATTTTACATTTGTTTAGCTATTCATGTGATTTAGAACCCTGACAGCATCACCATGTTAGTTACCTACCATTTCTCCAAAGCAGTTAAATAAAACAGCTTGGTAATTAACCCACTCCAAGCTTGTGGTTGGACAATGAAGAAGCAATACACTGTTCAGGTTATACCTGCTTTCCCCTTTTGATAGCATAAAAAAAGTAGGAGAGCGACACAATGCATTAGAGTAAAGTCTAATTGTCTCAGAATACTGACCCTACTTCTCTCAGTCTGTGGCTGTTCAGTAGATTACAGTCAAAAATATACAACCCCAATTCCAGAAAAGTTGGGACGCTGTGTAAAATCTACATAAAAACAGAATGCAATGATTTGCAAATCTCATAAACCCTGAGAGGCATTGCTGAGGGAGAGATACTGTGGTGGTTTACTTGCCATACACGTTTGATTTTGGATTCTATCTGGAATTTATTACAATAAAGCTGAATTTTCATGGATACTTCTTTTCGTGCAACAAGAATTGTTAAAGGAGTTAGAGCACACTGTAGCCTGTGCACGGTGTGTACATTGATCGACAGTCCGAGGTGGAATTGGAGTGGTGAGTCTTGGTGTTTCTCATAAACCCACATTTTATTCACAATAGAAAATAGAAAACATGTACCATTTTAAGAAAAAAAGGTCATTTTGAAATTGATGGCAGCAACACGTCTCAAAAAAGTTGAGACAGGCATTGTGTACCACGGTGTAGTATCCCCTCTTCTTTTAACAACACTCTGTAAATGTCTGGGAACTGAGGGGACCAGTTGCTGGAGTTTTGGGAGAGAAATGTTGCCCCATTCTTGCCTGATATAGGATTCTAACTGCTCAACAGTCCTGGGTCTTTGTTGTATTTTTAGTTTCAAGATGCGCCAAATATTTTCAATTGGTAAAAGGTCTGGACTGCAGGCAGGCCAGTTACGCATCCGGACTCTTCTACTATGAAGCCATGCTGTTGACATAGATGCAGTATGCGGTTTAGCATTGTCCTGCTGAAATATAAAAGGACATCATCTGGATGGGAGAATATGCTGCTCCAAAACCTGGATATATCTTTCAGCGTTGGTGATGCCTTTCCAGATGTGCAAGCTATCCATTCCATATGCACTAATGCACCCCCATACTATCAGAGATTCAGGATTTTAAACTGAGTGCTGATAACAAGCCAGAAGGTCCCTCTCCTCTTTAGTCTGGAGGACACGGCGTCCATGGTTGCCAAAAAGAATGTCAAATTTCAATTCGTCTGACCACAGAACAGTTTTCCACTTTGCAACAGACAATTTTAAATGAGCTTTGGCCCAGAGAAGATGGCGGGTTTCTGGATCATATTCAGGCATGGCTTCTTCTTTACATGATGGAGATTTAACTTGCATTTTCGGATGGCATGGCTTCTCAGAAGCTTTTACAGATATTATGTACTGTAGATTATATACTTAAAGTCTTTGGAATGTTACATTGAGGAATATTATTCTGAATATTATTCTGAAATTGTTTGACAATTTTTAGATGCAGCTTTTCTCTGCCCATCTTTACTTCTGAGACACTCTGACTCTCTAGGATGCTCTTTTTATACCCAATCATGTTAGTTACTTGTTGCCAATTAACATAATTAAATCTTCCAGCTCTTCCTTGTTAGTACAACTTACGTTGCCAGCTTTTTGTTGCCTTGTCCCAAATCAGGTACTTGCGGTGGTTATATTTAAAACATATAATCATTTTACTCACCAAAATCCTGACCCTTCGCCTCAGATCCCCTCTTTTGGATCTGATATCTAAGGATCAAGTGGGTTTTATGTTGGGACGTCAGGCGGGAGACAGTGTCCGTAGAATATCCCATCTACTACACATTTCTTATCAGAGGCATGTTCCAACCATGTTACTAGCTTTGGATATAAGTAAAGCATTTTACTCCGTTGGGTGGCAATATTTGAATTATACACTCACAAGATTGGGGCTTTGGCCAATACTTTATGAAATGGATAGGGGCGCTGTACTCTGAATCGACTGCCTACATCCAGTATCAGGGCTTTCACTCACGCACATTTGAGATTACTAGGAGGGACGAGACAAGGCTGCCCCCTCTCCCCCCTTCCCTTCGCCCTAGCCATAGAGCCACTTGCTCTGGCGATACGTCAACACACTGACATTAGAGGTCTGGAACTCGCAGGTTATCACCACAAAATTAGTTTATTTGCTGACGACGCGCTACTGATCCTTACCGAACCCCTGATATCTCTCCCAAATCTCCAGCCACTATTAAAACTATTCGGTATGTCAACATGGACAAATCCAAAGCACTTGATGTCTCCCTCCCCCCTGCTATGCGCTCCTCCCTACAACATTCGTTCCCGTATTAGTGGGTGCACTCCGAATTGCCCTACCTAGGGATTTATCTCACCCCTTCCTACGCCCAAATGTATCAGGCCAACTATCCTAAACCATTTTCACACATGGACGCTCTACTGTCCTCATGGGAGAAACATCCCCTCTCGTGGCTTGGCAGAGTCGCGGCGGTCCAGATGACCTTACTTCCTAAATTCCTGTACCACTCGAGAGTCCTCCCCGTCCCTACCTTTCGCCTTAGACAATTCCAACGGCGCATACTTCGCTTCATATGGAAAGAATCATTCCCAAGGGTCTCCCAACTGATTCTCTATCGAAGCAAGAGGAGGGGGGGTCTGGGACTTCCCTTTTTTCACAAATACTACCAGGCTGCCCAATTGGCCCCATTGGTGTGTTGGTTTCAGAAGAGCGAAATACCACTATGGGTTTCGCTAGAAGCCTACGCATGTTCCTCAATATCTCTCCTTAACCTTCCCTGGATACCCCCCAAAATAGGTAGATCTCTGAATAACCCAATTCTCAAGCACACCTTAAAAATATGGGAGGAGCTGCGCAGCCCTCTAGGTTGGGTGTCCCCTCATATGCCTCTGATGTCCATTCATGGTATCCCACTGTTCAGGCCGGGCTACTCTGACCCTGCTGCCTTCAAACACTGGCGAGTCAACTCCTTGAGTTTAATTAAGGACTTCTGCTCAGAGACTGGAATCACTCCATTTCCGATACTCCAAGCCAAACACCAATAACCCCAAGACATATCTTTCAATTTTTGCAAATGAAACACTTTTTACAGACCCAATTAGACATATCCCTCCCCTTACCCAATTTGAGAGGTTTCTACTCAACGATACCACCACCACAGGGCCTATATCAGTCTTGTATATAATGAAACTTGACCACCTACAGACTTCTCTCCCTTCTTACACCACCAAATGGGAACGAGACTTGGACTGTTCTATCTCTGCTGACACATGGTCCCAAATATGGGTGACGACCTCTCGAAGATCAGCTAACGTCCAGGCGATAGAGGCCAATTACAAACTGCTGTTTAGGTGGTATCTGGTGCCCCTCAGGATCTCCAAAGCAATTCCATCTTACTCACCAAATTGCTTCAGGGGTTGCCGGGTGGAGGGGTCAGTTCATCATATTTGGTGGGCTTGCCCTAAGGTAAAGAGATTTTGGCATAGGGTGTACCAACTCCTTTACACAGTCACGGGCAAAACATTCCGCAAAGACCCTTTGGAGGCCCTATTACACAAAAAACCTACGGTGTGTACTGCTCGGCAACATCGACTGGTTACATTCATACTCACAGAGGCCAAAAGGGTCATTGCGAAGGCTTGGACGTCCCCTGATCTACCTTTTGCTGAAGTCAAACGCAGAGTATCGAGAGTGATGTTTTTTGAGAAACTCACCGCCCTACAAAGGGATACTGTGGGGTCATTCCAGAAACTGTGGGAGCCATGGATTGAGTCATACCTCCCTCCCTCCTTTGCTATGGAGTCCTTGATCCTATAACCGCTCACTATCGGAAGCTTTAAACAAACAATTTGCCTGCCATCCCACCTTCGATGTTCCTCTCCCCTCTCTTGGTTCCCCCCCTTCCCCCCCTTCCCCCATGATCCTTCCTTCCCTGATTGAACACCAGACGATTCACGCTTTGTTTCTGTACCTTTGACATACTGTTCTCACTAGAATGTTCCTAGTATTTATGCTGATTACCAGTTACTATTTTATTTTATATCAACCACTCTGATCGACTGTTTGTTACTATTGCGAGATAATTTGATACTGTATTCACTGTTTGATATACCGTTGAACTTGACACTGAATGTAACAGTGAAATTACTGTTTCAACCAAAACAAATAAAAACCATTTTGAACGGAAAAAAAACCAATCATTTTGTAATGAATGCATTATTGTTTTCTGCGCGGAGTTCATCCTCAAAAATCCTGATGAAGGGCTCATTCACAACATTAGTGGTGACTGGGGTTTTTCAGCAACTGATCAATGACAGCCACTGCTAGGGCATTTAAAAAAAACAAATGTTTTCTATGTGCCTTGTTCACACCACAACAAGGGAGGCATGCTGCATTTTTCTGCAGCGTGCTGCACTGCAGGTGTCCACAGCACAGTGCACTCTGCTGCTGCGTAGAGGCCTAAATAGAGTGTTCACTTTGTACACTTCAAATAAAGAAAAAAAGGAGTACATAAGAGTAAATGCTAGTGTGACTAGTGTGAACAAGCCCTTACCGTCAAAAGGTAAATCAGTGTGCACAGTCTTCTTGAGGCAAAAAAATTCCCAGAGTGTCTCTTCAGTTAAAAACTAAGACATTTGAGGTTTGTAAATCTGCAAAAATTAAATCCACAGTTTAACGAAGTTCATTGTGAATAGGAGCAATAATACTTATATAATAAATATTTATTAATATGAAATTAATATTAATATGAAATGAAAATATATATATATATATTTCATTAATTTTTTTACCTTTTAAAATTGTTTCTCATGCTGAAAAATGCTAATGAGCTACAGATTAAATGAAACATTAACTCTCTGCACTGCTGCTCTTCTCTGGCAACTTTTATCCACAGCACAGATCCCTAAAGGAGTACTGACTATGTTTTCCTGCTACATGTCCTTGATTTAGTCAAACTTTAAGTTAAATTCAATTACACTGTTGTCTCAATTGACATTGCCAGGTATCACAGAGAGAGGTTGCTGGTGGAACCCCTCAAATTGTTGCTATGGGGCCCCATGAAATGTAGTTATGTCCCTGATCACAGGTGTAAAGGGAGGGCGAGAACTTGTAAACAAAAACGCTAACTGTGGACTATACTGTAAAACTAAAGAGATTAATTCCTTGTATAGAAACATTTTATTGAGTCTCTGGTTTTTAAAAAGCCTTAGTATTTATGAGCCTTCTGGTGTTCTTGTATTTTAGGAGCAGTGGAGGCGAACAGAATGAAAAGGACATGTGCTTTGCACCTTCGTAAATACAATGATGCCCTCTTCATAAATGACACAGTCAGAATGCAGGATGCCTATGAATCTCTGGAAAGGTTCTTCATTGAAGAAAGGTTCATCAGGAAATCGGATGACCCAACAGATGTCTTTCTCTGTCGGTTATTCAGTGGTAAAGAGCAGCAATGTATTTGTTTATAAATGTATATTATGTGTAATAGGCGTGAGTATTTTTAAGCATCAGTCCACTAAAACTGGTATCATTTTTGGACAGACTCCAGCAAGTTTTCTTACCTGACAGCTACTCTCACAGTCCCTCTTCCCTGTACACCATTAGGTATGAAGTTTAAGCTCAAGGGAAAACTAGAGACTGGGATGTCTTGTGTTCCAGAAGGTTTGGGCACAGGGTGCCTTGTAATCAAGGCCATCCCTACAACAAGGCAGCCTGAGGCAGTTGCCTTAGGCATGCTCTTATTGGGGGACAGTGTGGGTAGCTCTTAGCGCTCTGACTGGCATCCCGCCCAGCTCAATGACATTGCCAATTGCTTAAAGCTGACAGGACGGTTCGGCTTTCGCCGAATACCCCCCCTTAGAGGCCGCCGTGCTTCTAATAATACCAACCAAAGGAAGTATGCTTCAGCCTACAAAACCCATCAGTCTACAATAAAGGGAGTGTATAATAGTGTATAATAGCTAGTAGCACTTAGTCATTTTAAATGGACCTGTTCTGTAATGTTGAAGACATTTCACCACTTCTAATGAAGTACCTTTCTCCATTATAATGAGTGTCAGGAACATACTCCAATGTTAATAGTCCCACAGGTAATTTAGTTCCCTTAATCTATTCACCAAGGAATGGGTCGTGAGAGAAGGTGTGAAAGTGCCATGAAGTCAGGGAGAGGTGTTACTCCTTCCCATTAAAAGTTGTTAATGGTTGTCAAATTAGCATGGTAAAAATGTTAAAACAGTAATGTCTATGGGTGATAGGTGGTGTCGAAGACCCTCAATGCTGTTAAGGGATAGTATTACAGTATGACATAGATTGCTTCTTGCATATCTCTTGTAAAAAAAATGTAGCTTTTCCTTAAGGTGTATTTCCACTTTTGCAGTCAAATTTTACAAACCCCTCACTATATGTTTATGTGTTCCTATTCACACATCCAGATCTAGAAAACATTTTAAAGAAATTCTTACCCTTCTAGCTGTAAGGGTACAGCTAGAAGGGTAAGAATTTTCATTGGACACTATAGGCAGCTGTGGTGGTTAGAATAGATGGTGCAGATAAAGGGACAGACTGAGGGACAGTTTTTAATAAAAGTGTATTAAAACCTTTTTTAAGAGTGCACTGAACAATAGATTTACAATTATCCTCTGCTAATATGAATGGGTTAAATGATCCGTAGTACATGATATGTAGCCCTGTACCCCCTTTTCCACTTACAGAGCTAGGTTATTTTTCTTTTAAATAAATATTAATGTATTTTAATGGTATCTATCTACCAGTAGCTGCCTCATTTCCCACCCTCGGCTTATATTCGGGTCAATACTTTTTCCCAGTTTTTTTGGCTAAAATTAGGTACCTCGGCTTATATTCGGGACGGCTTATACTCGAGTATAGCTGGCTCTGCCTCTCTAGAGCTAGACCCAGTCGTTCCTGCGTCCTCAACTGTCTGTCCCACCAGTAAGCGCCAACTGACTCTGCAGAGAGAAGAGATTGAGGGGTGCGTGAAGAGCTGCCATGTGATCACTCAGCTCTTAATCTTAGAGCCGATGTGTGACAGCCAGTGCCGGATTAACATAGGGGCTACTGGAGTGCCACTGAAAATAGGCCTGACCGACCCAGATCGCCTCAGTATACCCAATGGCAATCTGGCCCAGCCGGGCTGAACACAATCTTGCAGAGGTTTCAGCGGCTCTCTAATCAGGCATATTAGGCGGCCACTCCAAACAGCGAGCGAGGAGCGAGCAGCCGCCTATCTAAAGAGCTGCCTCTGCTGCTTCCAGTCCATCCGACAACGCCCATGATGCTCTTAAAGGACAACTATGGTGTTAAGGCTTTTCCCCATAGTTCTCCTTAGGGTAACGGCAGGACACAAACCGGTATGTGTTCGCTCACCTCCTGATCTACTGAGCCGACCTGTGAAAGTCTCATTGTCACAGGTCGGCTAGAACTATGAGGTGAGTGAAAAGCACTCACCTCATAGTTCTCCTTTAATCCGGCCTTTGTGACAACTGCAGTGTCCCACACTGGCTCTAAGGCTAGGTTCACACCAGATGCAGTGCGTTCTGGCCGGAACGCACTGCATCACATTGTGGCCGGCTCACTTTTTTGTGGGGCAGGAGGGGGCGTGGCGGGCCAATAAAATGAATGGCACCGTAGCCACGCCCTTTGGCCACAATGCGATCGACCGCATGGGATCGCAAGGCACATTGTGCCTGCGGTACGTCCGGTGCGGTGCAATCAAAAGAGTGCTTGCAGCAGTCCTGATGATCTAGTTTGTAGGTGATAATGATATCTGCAAGCACAGTACAGGCAGGGTTAATTAATAAAACAAAACTCCTCTAGCCCCCTCAGAGAGTGAGAACTAAGGATTTTTCAGTCCTGGAGTTTCCAGAAAAGACCATCTAAAAAAGGTAAGGTACAATTTTTAAATATTTTTTTGAAGTTATGTTATGTGAATGGGAACATGTAACAAATATAAAACAGGTGTTATCCCAATTTGGCTGCAAAAGTGGAAATACACTTAAGGGTGTAATATGACTACTGACCTGCAGAGTTTGTTCTCCTATGTTGCCTAAAGAGCAGCAGCTTTTATCATATTATCCATATTATGCAATAGACTAAAATGTCATTTGTTGGCGTAATGGCTTTGTTGATTTTTATGCATTCATTTATTTTTCTTTTACAGATAACAGTAACAACCTACTAGAGCTAAGTAGAGACAAGAACAATGAAAACCCCAAGTTGTTGAGGCTTGAAGAGATTCTGAAGGAGCACTTTCAGTCCTCGTCGGGTTCCCGTGGTATCATCTTCACTCGTACTCGGGAAAGTACCTACTCTCTGCACGACTGGATCACTAGCAATTCCGCTCTCAAAGAGCTAAAAATAAAGTCTGCAGCTCTGACTGGAGCTGGCTTCAGCAATCAGACCAAGCACATGACACAGGTATTGGACTGGTTATGTCTGCTGGCCAAAAATGACTACACTACAATTAATGCTCTTTTTAATATGTCAAATGCAGGAATGATGCAAAAAAATATAGTATTAATAATTCTCAAGTCACAATGACAAAACACTTTTTTTGTGGGATTTTTTTTTTGGACCAAGACATTGTCTTAGTACTGTGCTCCTAAGTCCTATAGTTATTGGAGACTGCCAGGGTGGAAGTATGTAGGCAGATAATTCATGCCCTGGCAGTCCCCGGTAACTGTAAGACTTAGGAACACAGGACTAAGACATTGCCTTGGTCCTCAAAAAACCCCCCAATTTTTTTAGCTTTAGCATTATTACCTATAGTGTGATGGCAACATCATAGTAATGTAATCAGCACATCATGCCAATGTACTGAAACCCCTTTGGCAATCCTAAAGTTAAATCATTTTTTAAATAGTCTTTGGTTCATTTAAAGTATTACTTCATATTCATATTCTGCGTTCACAGAATGAGCAACAGGATGTTATTGAAAGGTTTCGTAATGGCTCTCTAAATCTACTCGTCTCAACCAGCGTTGCTGAAGAAGGCCTTGATATCCCACAATGTAATATCGTTGTGCGTTATGGTCTTATGACTAACGAGATATCCATGGTGCAGGTAAGCTATTACTGTCTAGCTGTTTATGCAATAGGTGTTATGTAGAAAATGATGTACCCCTAGAGTAGATTCAGGGAGAAGTGTAAGAGCACAGGTCAAATATGTGCCTAAAAGTCATAAAATGCCAAGTTGCCATTTCACTTATATATACACACGGATAAACAATCCCTTTGATCGAAAATGATCATTTGATATGGAAAACAACAACAAAAACAACTGCAAAGAAATGGATCTATTTGGTCAGATTTGATCCGTACCGGTTCAGGCCCAATCATGACTGTTTTAATGAAAGTTAGAATTAACTGATGGAACCACCCATTTCCTGCAAGTGATTTCAGAAACATGATCCTTTTATTATTAGAATTGTTTTATAATGGATTTATATAGCGACCAACAATTTGCGCAGCACTTTACAAAATGGAGGAGACAGTACAGTTACAATACAATTTACACTACAATACAGTTTCAGTACAATAGGGTTAGGAGGGCTCTGCTCACGAGAGCTTACAATCTAGGAGGAGGGGCAAGTGATACAAAAGGTAATAATTGTTTAGATTGAGTTATTGGAGGAAGTAAAAGGCAGTTATGTTGAGATGAGATAGGCTTCCCTGAAGAGATGGGTTTTTAACGATCGCCAAAGGTGGGCAGCGTAGGAGATAGGCGGACAGATTAGGGTAAGTTGTTCCAGAGGATGGGGGACACTCTGGAGAAGTCCTGGAGGCGAGCGTGGGAGGAGGTAATTAGAGAGCTAGAGAGCAGGAGGTTTTGAGAGGCGCGGAGAGGACCGTTTGAGTGATATTTTGAGATGAGGTTGGGGCGGAGTTGTAGATGGCTTTGTATGTTGTTGTTAGTATTTTGAATTTTATTCGTTGGGCAAGTGGGAGCCAGTGGAGGGATTGGCAGAGGGGGGCGGCAGATACTGAACGGTTGGTGAGGTGGATGAGTCTGGCAGCAGCATTCATGATAGACTAAAGGGGGGATAGCCTGCTTAGTGGTAGGCCAACAAGGAGGGAATTACAGTTGTCAAGGCGAAAGATTACAAGGGAGTGAATTAGAAGGTTTGTGGTTTCGTTTGTTAAAAAAGGGCGTAGTTTGGAAAGATTTGAATAGTGATTGGATGTGGGGCTGAAAGGAGAGCTCAGAGTCAAGGATCACACCGAGTATCCTGGCTTGATGGGAGGGGTTGATCATAGTGCTGTTGATTGTGATGGGGAAGTTGGGGGATGGAACACGGAGAGGAGTCAGTTTTTGACAGATTGAGTTTGAGGTAGTGGTGTGACATCCATGCTGAGATGTCACTGAGTAGATTTGAGATACGTGAAGAGACAGAGGGAGTGAGCTGAGGAGTGGAGATATAGATTTGGGTGTCATCGGCATAAAGATGGTATTAGAAGCCATGGGAGGCTATCAATTGACCCAGGGAAGAAGTGTAGATAGAGAATAGAAGGGGCCCAAGGACAGACCCTTGGGGGACCCCCACGGGAAGAGGAGAGGAGGAGGTAGAATTGTAGGTGACACTGACGCCTTTTATCATAACAAATGTGATATTGAATAGTCCTGTTGTTACATGAATGGCCAACATTACACCAATATCTAACATTTTCCCAAGCATTTTATTACTCAGGTTTATACAAGTTTGTGTATATTTCTGAATGGAACTGTTTACACCTCAGCGCTGGTGCTGCAAGTGCGTTCAGTTGTGCGGACCCAAGCTCCTGCATGTGGCAGTTTTGATTAGGGCTTACTTAGTAATAGGCCTCCTAGAATGCCTTATCATCGAAGCGAAACTTTACTTTGTAATCCTTTTTATGACCTACTGTTTCCTGCACATTACTGTGAATAAGCTCTAGTCTACTGTATGGGTTCCTTACAGAATATTGATAAACACAGGCCAGATATCACTAGACACAGACTACGTCAAGCAGACAGAGAGTAACAGACATTGATGTACAGTACATGCATGCCATGGTGAAATCTGTGGTAATGTACGGTTGGCCATATACTAAATAGATTCTTTCATTCAGCCTGAGGACTGAACAAAAGGCATTGAACAGATTTAGCCTGGATGGAGAAATCCCCCCCCCTGCCGCGCTATTGTATACCGACAGCCGGTGCCCACCGCTGTCAGGATACCTGAACAGTGATTGTAGCTAATTTTCTGCAGTCACTGTTCAGCTGACTGTTTTCAGCCCAGCTCCTTCAACAATAGTTGATGAAATAATTTACTTTTCTCGAGCCGTCAGAGCCACCCATTGTTATAATTTCAGGTCGATCCTCTGAATCAGCCAGAAATTCTGACAGTGTATGGCCAGCTTTAGACTCCATCTGTCCTACAACGATTTGAAGCAAGCTACTGTCTGAACGCAAATGGTGTTCTACAAGGGTGGGCAAACGTCTGCCATAAAGGTGGGGTGAGTTAGACGTACAGAAACAGGGTAACTCCGGTTATAGCCTTCTGCCCATTTACACATGCTTTTTAAACAATAAAAAAAGTGAGGGGAAATTATCAAAACTGGAGCAGCTGTGCATGTCAACCAATCAGTGTCTCTGTTTCATTTTCAAATCCTAATTGAACAAACTGAAAAGAGAAGCTGATTGGTTGGCATGAACAGCTGCTCCAGTTTTTGTCTGCTCCAGTTTTGATAAATTCCGCCCACTGTATGTTAATGAGGGTTCAGTCTGTCCCTTAGTTTGTCCCTTTACTTTTAATCTGCATACTTTTAAAGTGATGCATTCTGGGTGAAATATGGAGCAAATACCCGTTGTGCTTTTTTTTAGGCTAGAGGAAGAGCTCGGGCTGAGGACAGTTGTTACTCATTTCTGGCCAAATCCGGAGGAAAGGAAAGCCGAAGAGAAATGACCAACGAATCTTTGGAAGATCTGATGAAACGAGTTATTGACCATGTGCAAAAAATGCCAGAGAAGGAATATGGCGAAAAGGTAAGTGATAATACCAGAAATCCCTGTTCAGGTCATATTCTGTTCCATTACACAAACAAAGGTACCTCCCATCTAGGTGAGGAGCAATGAAGTACTGCTCAGAACACAATGGGATGTATTTTTTTTAAATCTGGAGAGCCATTCATCCTACAAACCGAATGTACATTCGTTCTGTGCAAATGTACGGAATAACAAATGTTATTGGTATAATTTCTTTCCTGGTCGAGTGTAATATTAGGAAAATACCACATTATGACTGCTCCATCTAGTGGCACTAATGCAGTCTTTTCCTGATATTAACATTTGTTTTTGCCTCCATTTGCACAGAATGAATGCACACACAGTTTTGCAGTACAACTGGCTCTGCAAATGTTTAAAAAATACACCCCTATGTTGAGCAGCTTTGATACAACTGCCTCCTACATCCATAAGTACTGCTCAATCACGGAGGCTTAGCATCACCAGCATTACCTAGTGAAGTTTGCATGTGAATGCAGTGTACCTAGAAATACCCATAGTCATCAAGGCATTTTTATATTCGTATTACAATTCTAGCTCTAAGGGAGATTTATATCTATCAAATCTTATGTAGATTTATTTGGTTATAATGTCCTCTCAGTCCAATGAAATCCTTATTCCATTCTAAGCCTTAAAGAAAGGGGAGTGTTGTTACCCCCGCAATGCACTGGCTATTTTTGTGAACAATTAAATACACTTTTGCATTCTTTCGCCTTTTGGTTTGGCTTCCTATTTCTAAACATCTAAGAGTCAGCCCACTGTTTGGATGAGGACTCTTTAGGGGTGTACTGAGACAGAGTGTGGTGATTTTTTAAGGGAACTATACTGTATACAGCATATTGCTGGTCCCTCCTACCAGCCATGATCTGCCTGCATTGCTTAGATAAGCACAGAGATTGAATGATGACAGCACTGGCTCTATAGTGATGTATGTAATACAAAAATGGAAAGGTTTTATCTAAAAATACCATTAGCATATTGATGAGGGTAAGAGAAGAACCAGGGAGGGCAAAATATTATCTGACTGAACTTTAGCATTAAAAGATGGAGCCTTGTGCTGCACATGGCATGAAGTCCATTCTGACAGATTCCCTTCTTTTTTTTTTTTATAAATTCTTTATTTCAAGTTATTTCAGAATTTTGTGAAACATAACAGGGGAGTTATGCCCAGGTGGACTCGCAGGTCCGGGCACAACAGGAAAACGAAAATGTTCAAAGGTGGAGAGATTCCGTGAGTAGGTTTGGGGGTGCGGGAGGGATGACAGGAAGTGTGTGAGTTGGAGACAACGCCATGTCCCCAGGTTCATGAGGTCGGGATCAGAAGATTGGGCACCCAGGGTCTGCCAAGATGGACCATTCAAAAAATGCATCACTCGGAATTTGCCCCCGGCCAGAAGACGACGGAAATGTCCGTCCTCTAGACCCGGGGGGAACCCGGGGTTCCCTATGATCGGTTGCATGGGGGAAGGCTGAATGGACAATTTCGCCCGATCGAATGCCCGACTGGACACCTGCCATGTGGATCCCACCGTCGGGTGGGATCGGGTGGATCTGGGGATAGGCCCGGTGCACCACGGCAAGGCTGGTAGAGGAATTTCAGTCGCGGATTGTTCTAGAGCGATCCACGGCTTGGAATCTCCATGGCGGCACCAGTCTATCACTCGGGACAAGTGAGCGGCTGTGTAATAAAGGTGGAAATCGGGTAGAGCTAAACCTCCCGCTGCTTTTGGGCGCCGTAAGATCGGCAGCCGTAGTCTGGGAACTCTGCCTGCCCATATAAATTGAGACACCACCGTCTGCAGGGACCGAAAGAAGGCGCGTGGAATCAATATTGGGAGGGCTTGGAAGGGGTATAGGAGACGTGGAAGGATGTTTTGCTTGACTATGTTGCATCGCCCTGTCCAAGAGAATGTGGAGCGTGACCATCCTTGAAGATCTGTCCTAATCTTGTGCAGTAACGGGGGGAAGTTTAAGCTGTATACGTCCGCCAAGTTGCGGGGTATAAGAACCCCTAGGTATTTAAGCGATGTGGAAGACCACCGGTATGGAAAGTTTTGCGAGAGTCGTGACAGCATGGGGGGTGGGATTGTTAAATTCAGGGCTACCGACTTCTGAGTGTTAATGTGGTAGTTAGATAAGTCACCATAGTCTTGCAGCGCCGCCAATAAGTTAGGTATGGTAATGTCCGGAGCCGTTAAAAAAAATAGTAAGTCGTCGGCAAATGCCGCAACCTTGTGTGTAGTCCCCCCCACCGACGTGGTCAGAATAAGTGATGTTACCTATGTCCGATCGGGAGATCCTGGAAAGGTTACTGTGAGGTATCAGAAAAAAGTCGATCCGGGTATATGTGTCATGGACTGTGGAATGGTAGGAGTAGTCTCTAGCGTCAGGGTGGTGAATACGCCAAACATCGGAGAGCTGGTGAGCATGGAGGCATTTTTTCAGGCGTTTCAGTGCTGCAAATGGCAGGTGGGAGGACTGGTTAGTGGAGTCAACTAGATGGTCCAAGTGTAAATTAAAGTCACCACCAATCACAAGTAAGACCGAGCAGGACGTCTAGCCCGGCGTGGTTTTGGAGACATCGGGGATTCATCGGGTAGGTGTGCAAGCCAGTCCGGTAATCGAGGTGGTGATACCTGGAGTAGCTCGCAGAGGCCTGGAACATCCTCCGGGGAGCGGACCGTGAAGGAGGCACCTCCCTTGCGAACATGTAGACGGAGTGGATATCCCCATCTATAGGAGGCTCCTGCCTGAAGGATCAGAGAGAGGAGAGGCCGCAGCAGGGCCCGGCGCCGGAGGGTATTGCGCGAGAGATCTGGCATCACCTGCAGGGCCGCCCCGTCAAACTCCACCGGTTTTTTCAGCCAGGCCTGGCGTAGGATGTCCTCTTTCATGGGGTATTGTTGGATGCGGCAGACAACGTCTCTCGGGCGCGACGCTTCCGGAGATGGCGGGCCGAGGGTGCGGTGTACCCTGTCCAGTAGGATGGATTCCGGCGGTATATCGGGGAGTAATGAGCCAAATATGGCCTGCACCGTGGAACGGAGGTCCGCCGGGTTTGTAGCCTCCGGCAGGCCCCGTATTCTCACATTCTGCCGACGGTTACGGTCCTCGAGATCCTCCATTCGCAGTTGGAGGGCCGCAATGTGCGGTGACGTCTCCGGATGAGCGTGCTCCAAGGCCAGAACCCTGTTTTTCAGGGCCGCACGCGTGGAGGTCACCGCGGATACCTCCGACGATACCGTCTGGATCTCCTGTCACATCTTAGATATGTCTCGCTGAAGAGCTGCCTCCACTCTAGTGACCAGGGCCGCAAAATCTTCCTTGGTGGGTAGGTAGTTCAGCAAGGCCCGGAACTCCTTCGGGACGTCAGACGTTGCTTGCGAGAAGTGTAAGAGTCCGCGTCCGTGGAGTCGGAGTCGTATATCTGGGGTGAGTGTGCACCGGAACGGAGTTCATTCGGTGTGGGGGAACGAGACCGGGCATTGCCTCTAGGTGTGCGCAGGAGACGGGGCTCGGACGCCATGATGGATTGGTCCCGGCCTCGGGGCCTGGTGCGGGTCGAGGTGAAAAACTCCTGCATCGAGGGGGTACCCCGCTGTGAGGCTTGCTTGTCCTCTTTGCTGCGTTTGGACATCTTGTGTGACCCAACTTAGAGGGGTATAAGTCGGTATAAGTGGAGTGTAAGGATGAAACCCACGGAGCTCGCTGCGTTTGCTTCTTACTCCGCCATGAGCAGGACACGCCCCCCCAGATTCCCTTCTTAGTGTTGCTGAGTGACACCTCTGTAGTAAAAGTTGTGTGTAGTACAGAATTTGCTTATAGGTTTTTATCTCAACTCGTTTCAGGACAAAGCACCATCCCTTCTTCAAGGAAACACAGGAGCATCCTTGGCATAAAGTGAATAATTACATTTAATCTCCTGGTGGTGGACATAACCGCCCCTCCTGACTGATTAATACTTTTGCGACTGTGTTTGTCACAGGCAGTATTTGATTAAAACAGAAGCAAGGTTATAAATACTGTACAGATTAAAATGAGCAAAAATATAATATATTAATATACATATAAATACATACCCATAAAATATAATTATCAATGAATAATTATGCTTTTATGAACCCAAGATACAGCTTAGAAGAAAGCTCTATATGTCCCCGGAAAATGGTGTAAAATTCATTTCAGTACAGCGTTGCATGGCTGAATAAGTGTCAGTCAAAGTTGCAGTGCTGAATACTGGAAAATCGTCTGTACAGGAAGGGGGTTTAACACACCAGGCTTCAAGTGGTTAAATATTTGTAGCTTATGCTACGTGAATGGGAACATGTAACAAATATAAAATAGGTGTTATCCCAGTTTGGCTTGGAAAGTGGAAATACATTTTAAGGCACTCTGTTAACAGTCATGTGACTATAATTGGAAAATCTCATTGGACTCACTGGCTGGAAATAACTCACCTTTTACAAAACAAAGATCCTTATCATGGTGCGTTGGCTTTGTGAATTGAAACGTTTCTTATATCCCTTATGTCGTGAATTTATCCAAATAGCTTGTCTGACCTCTAGTGGTCAGAAGTGGTACTATTTCACTGACGATAATATAATCTCTCTCTCTCTAAAAATCTCTCTCTTTCGAAAAATCTCTCTCGAAAAAAAAAATCTCTGTAGTTTCATTGAGACCCTTAGGGAATCAGTACCTGATTCCTGTATCCAGTGTCTCTGCTGTACATAGTTACATAGTTTGTTAAATCTGTACGGTTGATAACACTTACAAATTTGTTGGAATGGAATTATATTTAAACTTGAAAACCACTATTGTGGTGTGTAGAAAAGTGCCTTTACACACTAATGTTAAAAAGTTTCCTGCTGGCACCTCACCCCAAAACATGTAGCAATAAAAGTAATTGATGGCCTATAAGAGGATTCTGTACTGCACACAACTTATACCAAAGAAATGTTACTTACCACCACTCAGATGGGAACCCACACTCTTCATTCCTGTTTTATGCTTGCATTCTTACAAAGGGATGAATTGCCTTTGCAGCTTCTCACCCTTCTGATACTTTGATGCACTACCTAGGCATACACCTATATGGCAGAGAAGGGTAGGAGGTGGTTTTAGTTTTGCACAGAGGCGAGTTTTAAAGTACTTTTTATTATGAGTAATACATGTATTCTTATTCTTGTTATTGTATTAAATGTGAAGATTTGCATATTAGATTAACAACTTATGAGGTAAGATACACAAAGTAGTGCATTGTTTGACCAACTCATATACATGCATTGTGAGAATGAACAATAAAGCAAAACAAAAACAGAGAGCAGAGCCTATGAACTGTATGTAATCTGCAAATATGGCTGCCTCCATGTACAAGCAGGTCCAATACAGCTTAGAAGAAAAAGTCAACTGCAGGTCAAATACACCTGTCAAAGAATTTTAAATGATCTCAAAAGCATCTCAAACTGATGCCAAACTAATGCCATCGACACAAGCCCAAATCCCGCCGATACAGGCCCTAAAAACAGCAAAGCTACAAAGTAAAAGCAGGACTGTCCCATAACGCTGCCTCTGTGCTAATGCTGATGAGGAGACCAGGCTTCTCTCCTCTTTCCAGTCTTATCAGCTGTACTTGTCAGGAAGCCAAGTGAGATCAGGGGATGTGTTAAGCATGTACTATGCAACTTGCCTGAGCTCTTACGGGTTCATTCTCATTACATCAATGTGGGAAAAGGGAGTCCCTGATCTCCTAAGTTCTCCTCCATCTTCCAACAATGTCTTTCTCCGCTGTACAGTGAAAACGTCAAAGTTCTATTTAGATCCCTGATATCTGCATAAAAAAGGACATGTCAATTCTGTGTACACTGTCATCAGAGGGCTTTTGAGATTTTTGTATTGGTTTGCACAAATAATAATTTTGAAGCTATTTTGAAAATATATAATTTGGATAAACATTGGTGCAACTATTATTAGACATACAGAGGCTTTTAAAGGAGAACTATGAGGTGAGTGCTTTTCACTCACCTCATAGTTCTAGCCGACCTGTGACAATGAGACTGTCACAGGTTGGCTTAGTAGATCGGGAGGTGAGCGAACACATACCGGCATTCGCTCACCTCTCGATCCTGTCACGGCTCTCTGCCATGAAAGGGGAGGGGCTGGATTCCCCGCTCCGATCCTCCAGCGCTGACTGGCGGAATGGACGGGGGAGGGGACGGGTACAGCTGACTCTGCCTCTAGATAGGCAGAGCCAGCTGTCAGTCACGCAGCTGGGCGGATCCCGGCATAATTGTCTCAGTATACCGCGAGCTGCAGCGAGCAGTATACTGCGGCGTCTCAGGATAGCTTGCGGTATACTGAGCCTAGGGTGACGGGAGGACGCTAGTTTGTGTCCTCCCGTTACCCTAAGGAGAACTATGGGGAAAAGCCTTAACCCCATAGTTCTCCTTTAA
>NW_017306630.1:1166983-1194616 GCF_000935625.1 Nanorana parkeri
GTTGCTTGCGAGAAGTGTAAGAGTCCGCGTCCGTGGAGTCGGAGTCGTATATCTGGGGTGAGTGTGTTCCGGAACGGAGTTCATTCGGTGTGGGGGAACGAGACCGGGCATTGCCTCTAGGTGTGCGCAGGAGACGGGGCTCGGACGCCATGATGGATTGGTCCCGGCCTCGGGGCCTGGTGCGGGTCGAGGTGAAAAACTCCTGCATCGAGGGGGTACCCCGCTGTGAGGCTTGCTTGTCCTCTTTGCTGCGTTTGGACATCTTGTGTGACCCAACTTAGAGGGGTATAAGTCGGTATAAGTGGAGTGTAAGGATGAAACCCACGGAGCTCGCTGCGTTTGCTTCTTACTCCGCCATGAGCAGGACACGCCCCCCCAGATTCCCTTCTTAGTGTTGCTGAGTGACACCTCTGTAGTAAAAGTTGTGTGTAGTACAGAATTTGCTTATAGGTTTTTATCTCAACTCGTTTCAGGACAAAGCACCATCCCTTCTTCAAGGAAACACAGGAGCATCCTTGGCATAAAGTGAATAATTACATTTAATCTCCTGGTGGTGGACATAACCGCCCCTCCTGACTGATTAATACTTTTGCGACTGTGTTTGTCACAGGCAGTATTTGATTAAAACAGAAGCAAGGTTATAAATACTGTACAGATTAAAATGAGCAAAAATATAATATATTAATATACATATAAATACATACCCATAAAATATAATTATCAATGAATAATTATGCTTTTATGAACCCAAGATACAGCTTAGAAGAAAGCTCTATATGTCCCCGGAAAATGGTGTAAAATTCATTTCAGTACAGCGTTGCATGGCTGAATAAGTGTCAGTCAAAGTTGCAGTGCTGAATACTGGAAAATCGTCTGTACAGGAAGGGGGTTTAACACACCAGGCTTCAAGTGGTTAAATATTTGTAGCTTATGCTACGTGAATGGGAACATGTAACAAATATAAAATAGGTGTTATCCCAGTTTGGCTTGGAAAGTGGAAATACATTTTAAGGCACTCTGTTAACAGTCATGTGACTATAATTGGAAAATCTCATTGGACTCACTGGCTGGAAATAACTCACCTTTTACAAAACAAAGATCCTTATCATGGTGCGTTGGCTTTGTGAATTGAAACGTTTCTTATATCCCTTATGTCGTGAATTTATCCAAATAGCTTGTCTGACCTCTAGTGGTCAGAAGTGGTACTATTTCACTGACGATAATATAATCTCTCTCTCTCTAAAAATCTCTCTCTTTCGAAAAATCTCTCTCGAAAAAAAAAATCTCTGTAGTTTCATTGAGACCCTTAGGGAATCAGTACCTGATTCCTGTATCCAGTGTCTCTGCTGTACATAGTTACATAGTTTGTTAAATCTGTACGGTTGATAACACTTACAAATTTGTTGGAATGGAATTATATTTAAACTTGAAAACCACTATTGTGGTGTGTAGAAAAGTGCCTTTACACACTAATGTTAAAAAGTTTCCTGCTGGCACCTCACCCCAAAACATGTAGCAATAAAAGTAATTGATGGCCTATAAGAGGATTCTGTACTGCACACAACTTATACCAAAGAAATGTTACTTACCACCACTCAGATGGGAACCCACACTCTTCATTCCTGTTTTATGCTTGCATTCTTACAAAGGGATGAATTGCCTTTGCAGCTTCTCACCCTTCTGATACTTTGATGCACTACCTAGGCATACACCTATATGGCAGAGAAGGGTAGGAGGTGGTTTTAGTTTTGCACAGAGGCGAGTTTTAAAGTACTTTTTATTATGAGTAATACATGTATTCTTATTCTTGTTATTGTATTAAATGTGAAGATTTGCATATTAGATTAACAACTTATGAGGTAAGATACACAAAGTAGTGCATTGTTTGACCAACTCATATACATGCATTGTGAGAATGAACAATAAAGCAAAACAAAAACAGAGAGCAGAGCCTATGAACTGTATGTAATCTGCAAATATGGCTGCCTCCATGTACAAGCAGGTCCAATACAGCTTAGAAGAAAAAGTCAACTGCAGGTCAAATACACCTGTCAAAGAATTTTAAATGATCTCAAAAGCATCTCAAACTGATGCCAAACTAATGCCATCGACACAAGCCCAAATCCCGCCGATACAGGCCCTAAAAACAGCAAAGCTACAAAGTAAAAGCAGGACTGTCCCATAACGCTGCCTCTGTGCTAATGCTGATGAGGAGACCAGGCTTCTCTCCTCTTTCCAGTCTTATCAGCTGTACTTGTCAGGAAGCCAAGTGAGATCAGGGGATGTGTTAAGCATGTACTATGCAACTTGCCTGAGCTCTTACGGGTTCATTCTCATTACATCAATGTGGGAAAAGGGAGTCCCTGATCTCCTAAGTTCTCCTCCATCTTCCAACAATGTCTTTCTCCGCTGTACAGTGAAAACGTCAAAGTTCTATTTAGATCCCTGATATCTGCATAAAAAAGGACATGTCAATTCTGTGTACACTGTCATCAGAGGGCTTTTGAGATTTTTGTATTGGTTTGCACAAATAATAATTTTGAAGCTATTTTGAAAATATATAATTTGGATAAACATTGGTGCAACTATTATTAGACATACAGAGGCTTTTAAAGGAGAACTATGAGGTGAGTGCTTTTCACTCACCTCATAGTTCTAGCCGACCTGTGACAATGAGACTGTCACAGGTTGGCTTAGTAGATCGGGAGGTGAGCGAACACATACCGGCATTCGCTCACCTCTCGATCCTGTCACGGCTCTCTGCCATGCAAGGGGAGGGGGTGGATTCCCCGCTCCGATCCTCCAGCGCTGACTGGCGGAATGGACGGGGGAGGGGACGGGTACAGCTGACTCTGCCTCTAGATAGGCAGAGCCAGCTGTCAGTCACGCAGCTGGGCGGATCCCGGCATAATTGTCTCAGTATACCGCGAGCTGCAGCGAGCAGTATACTGCGGCGTCTCAGGATAGCTTGCGGTATACTGAGCCTAGGGTGACGGGAGGACGCTAGTTTGTGTCCTCCCGTTACCCTAAGGAGAACTATGGGGAAAAGCCTTAACCCCATAGTTCTCCTTTAACTCTGTAGTTCCTGTGCTTGGGGGGCATCTCACAGATGTTCAAGACTCTGTGTGTATAGGTGAAAACACAGTGTATATGGTCTGGCCAACTACTGTATAAAATTAGAGGTAGTAAATATGTAACCATTTGATACGTTTTTGTTGTTTTGACACAGATTTTGGATCTGCAGTTGTCGTCTCTCATTGAACGTCAGGTGAAACAAGCTAAGGTGGAGCAGAAAAAGAAATTCAATCCTCAAGATGTTCGTTTGGACTGCAGGAACTGTGTCATTGCAGTTGGGCACGGGAATGATTTTCGGGTTGTGGAAGGTATTCACCATGTCAATGTCAATCCTAACTTTAAGTAAGTGTACATTAGGAAATGGCATTTATGGGGAAATAGTTATATGAAATGTATCTGATTTACTTTTGTGTTTTATTAAAGAATCATTCCACCCAAGGTATTAATGAGATTTTCCCACTGCAGACCCTGAGAAATCTATATACAATATCTGACATATACAGTATATTGAAAACTAGAATATAATTTTTAAATATTGACCCTTTAGTAAGGTTTATTAGTTTGTTTCATTTTTAGACTACCCATGAAGTGTAGTGTCACAAGGCTTATACAAAACAGATTACAGTACATGCATAGAGGCATAAAGAAAAGGTGGCACAAGAAAGAGTATATAAGTAACAGTAGCAGTAGCTGCAGTGTTGCACTACTGTGTTTAGCCATCACTAATGGCAGAACATTTGTAGTTAACGCATTTCAGGCATGATACCAAACTGATCAAATGGAAAAAAAGAAATCTACCATAAGCAAATCAAGGAGCCTGCCATTGCTAACAGTTCCTTCTGAAAATGCTAGTTGCCTGGTGGTCATTTACATTTTCATCTGTTTATAGTTGAAACAGGCTAAAATACTGTACACAGTAGTGTAACTACATATAACAAAGTGCCAAAGCAAAATGTTGATACCCCACTCTGTGCTCCCCTTTCCAGTGAGATTTCAGTGGAACCTGGCATTTTTCACCACTAACAACAGGCCCCTTGTACACTTCTTAGTACTTACTACTTATTAGTTCTCCGTGGTGACCACTGCATCCCTCCTGTTTCCACACCTTTTTGCGCTGATGGTCACCGAACAGCCCCCTTAATAAAAGCACCCTGTACATTGGTGCTTAGCATAAATGGTAGTTGTCAGTGTTGATGCCCCCATTACATTTTTAGCCAGTATTATTGCCCTGTTACATTAGTTGTAAGAATGCAAATGCCCCATTACATTGGTGGTCAGTTTAGGAAGAAATTCCCCTTTTACTGGTAGTCAGTTGAAAAAGAAATGACCCCTTACATTAATGGTAAGTATGCCAGTAGGACCGGCCTGTTAAGTTGGTGGTCAGTTCAATGAAGATCACCATTGGCGTTAGTTATTATGTGCTTGTGGTGGTGCAGAAGAGATGGGATGCGATGCTTGTATGCCAATGGCTTTTTTGCAGCCATGCTGTAGCTCCACCCCTGTATACACAAGATGTAGGAACCTTCCGTTTACAACTGTCTTATTTGATAATATTTCTAGAGTCTATTATGAAGAATACACAGCGCCTGTTGATCTGGGAAAAAAGATGGAAGACTGGGTCCCTGGAGGAGCCATCAGATGCAGGTTTTGTGAGGTAGTGTGGAATTTTTGCACTAATTGCTGGTTCAAAATTAACAGGTTTATTCACAAAAGGGTGAAGAGTTTGGAGAAGGCAGGAGAAGTGAACAATCTAGGACAACATAGCTGAACTGGCAAGTGAGCTGAATTAGAGAATTTTTTCCAAATCAGCTATGTTGCCCTAGATTGTTCACTTCTCCTGTCTTCTCCAAACTCTTCACCCTTTAGTGGATAACCCTGTAAAAATCTTAGTTCTCCAGTCCATATTTATTTTGTACCTGAGCTATATGTCATGTATTTGCCCCAAAGCCCCGCAGAATTTTAAATGTTAAAATTGTCAGAGGGTTTTTATTGTATTTCATATTTTGTTATTCTCTGAATGTCAGAAGAACATTAAGGGATGCCAACAATTAAACATGTATTAAAATAGATATTTTATTATATAGGGAGACGGTACTGAAAAACAATATACTGTATAGAACATATAACAATCTTCCTATAGGAGTTAAAAGGATTCAACTCCCAAACAGTATTTGTCATGCTCACCACCACTATGACAAGTCTGGCCATGTCAGTGAAGTTCATCCAAATGCTTGTTTTGGGCTAGGGGGCACAATAAAAAAAAAAATACTCACCGGATCCTTGGTCCTACCTGGGCTACTAGACCAATCCCCGCAGCCTCTTCGTCCCCAGGCTCCAGCGGTGTAAGGACCTGTGAGTCATCACATCTAATGCAGGTACATTAGACTTGAGGATGCCGAGGAACATACCACAGCTGAAGAGGGAGAGAGGTGAGTGCTGACTGCCACAGGACTGAGGATCAGGCGAGTATATCTTCTTTATTCCGTTCCCTAGACCAAAACGAGCAGTTAACCCTTGCAGTGCGGGGGTAGGTCCACTGCAAGGGTCAACTTTTGAAAATCCTGGCATTCATCTTTACTAGTCCTTAATGTCTTGGTAACGTAGTTGCCTTTCCACATTTTTACACTCTCCAGTAACCTGATGTTCTCTTCCTTTCAGCGGAACTGGGGCATTATGATGATTTACAAAGGAGTGTCTCTTCCAACTGTAGGCATCAAGAATTTTATAATAACAACTCCTGAGGGGCGGAGGCCCTACAAACAGTGGAAGGATGTGCCTTTTCCATTAGAGCTTTTTAATTACAATCAGTATTGTGAAGAGAACAATTTATTATTTGTTGATGATGATGATGACGACGATGACTAAGTATGAAGATTTATGGATGAAGTTACCTTTCTTAAATCAACATCCGATCATTACTAAATATGTCAAAGGTGGGTGGGAAGCAAAATGGTGGGTGGGAAGCAAAACAGTTTTGTATCAAAGTTCTAACTTCATTCTCTATGCTTCTGTGAAACAAATTAATATTTATGGTTATAAAATTTTCTTTTATCAAAGGTACTGAATACCAATATATCAACGAGGGATCTTTAACATTTGTCATCCTCTGAACCTCTCTAACAATGACAGGGTGTGGTAAAAAATATAGAACTTAAAAAAAAGCCTGTGGATGGAGTTAAGGATGCCATAAGCATTAAAAAAGGGAAGGAGTCCAACATGTTTCCTATAATTCAGTGTTTGGGGGCCAATAAACTGGATCTTTTTACATTCATGTTTTTTATGCTGTAAAATGTTCATACTACCTCAGTTTTCTGAGCAGAGGCAGAACTACAAATGGTATCAACCCAAAGGATATTAACTGGCCCTTCCTTGTCTGTCTTAAAGGCTAAGTTCCCATTTCTGACCATTTTTCATGTGACAACCTTATTTATGTAAAAAGGTGTGTATTTATTTTTATTTTTTGTAAGAAGTGGAATTATCCTATAAAGTGGACTGGAAACTGTGCCCAAAAAAGTGAATGGTCAAAGACTAGTCACTGATAATCCCAATGAGCTACCTGAAGCTGATATTTTGCCCACAACTGACTTTCTATGCCACATTCCACGCTGTGATTCTGTGTGACACCAGCCATCTCAGTAGAGGACCAGATATTTACTTATTGATGTCAAACCTGCTCTCCCTTCCCTGATGGCTTATGATCTAATTAAAGTGATGAACAGGGAACTGATGACTAGTGTAGGAAAATAACAACAAGCAGTAGAAACGTTGGATCCACAAACAGCAGCACAGGATGGGGAGACATCAGTTGGTGGCAGGAGAGGTGGAGGAAGCACAGATCTACAAAATGAATTAGGAGCAGGGAGATCCTAGCACTGCAGGCAGGGGCCGGATTTATCTCTGCTGCCCCATGGCCAGCCTCCTCAATGCGCCCCCCTCCCCACCAAATCCCCTCCCCCCCCCCATGGAGAATGACAGTTACCTGCAGGCTGCATACAAGTGATCTCGGCGAAACAAGAAGAAAGCAACTACCCGCCCAGCGCCCGGAACTGCATGACCCTGGGGGTGGGGAGTAGGGTTGCCACCTGTCTGGGATTCACCTGGACAGTTCGGGTTTTGAATGTTGTGTCCGGGTTTCGTGGAAGCTGAAACCCAGACACAAGATGTGAGGCAGACATGGGCAACCAAAATTAGGATAGGGGATACTGGCCCCCCACTGAAAATAGTCTTGACTGGGATATTTACATATGAATGGGTGGCGCTATTTACATATGAAGAAGCCGCGACTCATTCTCCCCCAAAAAAATGTGTGCGTCACTAGAGTGTTCGGGTTTCGATGTAAGAATAAGTGGCAACCCTAGTCGGGAGATAGGAATTCTACACCCCTGCTGCCCCTCTACTCCCTGCTGCCCGAGACCGGGCCTTGGTTGGCCTTGTGGGAAATCGGGCCCTGACTGCAGGGTCCTATGTACAGCTTCATCTCCATGAGGTCCTCAGACCAACATAAATCTTGTCTGAAAAGCAGTCAGCAGCAGTGGGCGGGATTTGCCTTAGATGATCTTGCACTGCAGATATGCAGCTATGACAGGCAAGACAATATCACTGTAATTTCTCATAAGGAGTTCAAGGCAAAAGTTCATTTAATTTAAGGTTCTACTTAGCTAAATGTTACTAATAAAACAGAATATGCAACTTAGATAGATTAGCTTTTTTTCACATTACCAAGGGAGTCAGTCATTTTTCCTGTGTCAAGGTTCCCAAGAATTGAAGTCATGAACTGGAGAATCAGTAGGCTTAGTAGAAATTCCATTGTTGCCCAGCATGACATGCACTGACATTCAATTGCACTTTGTATTATAATCACAGGAGAACAAATCCCAACTTGTGAAGTCTACCAAGGATTCCAATATAATGGATCTTATATGTGTGCGACGATATATCAGCACAGCTCAGTATATGTATATACATGTAGTAGGAAAAATTTATTGTTGACCATAGCAACTAATCAAAATCCTTCATTTTCAAACGTGAACTGCAGAAATGGCAGTTAGCAGCTGACTGCCTGTTTAGGGGAAACAAAAGGGAGAGGCTAAACAATTCCTGAAGACCTGTACAGTAATGTTTGTAATATTATGTAATGTATGCTTTCAAATGTATTAAACCAACTGCTTGGTTCTGTTTTCTATTTTGTGGAGTCTTAGTCAAGTTTTAAGGTACCTATATATTGCATTGGCAAACATTGCTTTAAATACCCAACAAATCCCCTCCCCCCCCCCATGGAGAATGACAGTTACCTGCAGGCTGCATACAAGTGATCTCGGCGAAACAAGAAGAAAGCAACTACCCGCCCAGCGCCCGGAACTGCATGACCCTGGGGGTGGGGAGTAGGGTTGCCACCTGTCTGGGATTCACCTGGACAGTTCGGGTTTTGAATGTTGTGTCCGGGTTTCGTGGAAGCTGAAACCCAGACACAAGATGTGAGGCAGACATGGGCAACCAAAATTAGGATAGGGGATACTGGCCCCCCACTGAAAATAGTCTTGACTGGGATATTTACATATGAATGGGTGGCGCTATTTACATATGAAGAAGCCGCGACTCATTCTCCCCCAAAAAAATGTGTGCGTCACTAGAGTGTTCGGGTTTCGATGTAAGAATAAGTGGCAACCCTAGTCGGGAGATAGGAATTCTACACCCCTGCTGCCCCTCTACTCCCTGCTGCCCGAGACCGGGCCTTGGTTGGCCTTGTGGGAAATCGGGCCCTGACTGCAGGGTCCTATGTACAGCTTCATCTCCATGAGGTCCTCAGACCAACATAAATCTTGTCTGAAAAGCAGTCAGCAGCAGTGGGCGGGATTTGCCTTAGATGATCTTGCACTGCAGATATGCAGCTATGACAGGCAAGACAATATCACTGTAATTTCTCATAAGGAGTTCAAGGCAAAAGTTCATTTAATTTAAGGTTCTACTTAGCTAAATGTTACTAATAAAACAGAATATGCAACTTAGATAGATTAGCTTTTTTTCACATTACCAAGGGAGTCAGTCATTTTTCCTGTGTCAAGGTTCCCAAGAATTGAAGTCATGAACTGGAGAATCAGTAGGCTTAGTAGAAATTCCATTGTTGCCCAGCATGACATGCACTGACATTCAATTGCACTTTGTATTATAATCACAGGAGAACAAATCCCAACTTGTGAAGTCTACCAAGGATTCCAATATAATGGATCTTATATGTGTGCGACGATATATCAGCACAGCTCAGTATATGTATATACATGTAGTAGGAAAAATTTATTGTTGACCATAGCAACTAATCAAAATCCTTCATTTTCAAACGTGAACTGCAGAAATGGCAGTTAGCAGCTGACTGCCTGTTTAGGGGAAACAAAAGGGAGAGGCTAAACAATTCCTGAAGACCTGTACAGTAATGTTTGTAATATTATGTAATGTATGCTTTCAAATGTATTAAACCAACTGCTTGGTTCTGTTTTCTATTTTGTGGAGTCTTAGTCAAGTTTTAAGGTACCTATATATTGCATTGGCAAACATTGCTTTAAAAAGGCTAACTAGATTATTTAATCTGGCCATAGCACAATCAGAAAGCATTCTTTGTTCACCTGGCTACACTTAACTTATGATAACAGAAATCTGATTGGTTACCCCAGGTTTGTACAGCCACAGACACAAAAGAATCCTACATAAAGCCCCGGACAGCAATTGTTAAAAGTGAATCAAAAAAAGGGTGTCAGGGCAAAGTTACTAATTCATGCATATCTGCCGGGTACTGCC
Source organism: Nanorana parkeri (assembly GCF_000935625.1). Lineage (NCBI taxonomy): Eukaryota > Metazoa > Chordata > Amphibia > Anura > Dicroglossidae > Nanorana > Nanorana parkeri. The sequence continues at coordinate 1,176,848 of NW_017306630.1, forward strand.
ATCTTGCCAGTAGTCAAAAGCTTGGGTCATGAAGTCACAGAGATCGGTCACAGACAATTAATTCTGCAGCTCAGACCCATTCTAAAGGTGGAAATACACCTTACAATTATCGTTCAGTTTTATTTGTCCCGTCATCGCACCCTCGTTCAATTTCCACCCAATAGCCCGCCATGCACAGACCTATGTAGATTTCGGTAATCGTTCATCAGCAATACTAACTGGCCAAATTTCGTCGATCAACAGAACAGATTTTCGTTCAATTTTGGTCCGTTTCCACAAAAGTTTTCTAGTCTGCCCGTTAAACCAAATCCGGCCACTTATACAGTAATTGCGACCGTGCATTCCCATCAACTGGCCGATTATTGCACCAAAAACAGATCACATTTGATTTTCAAACGATAATTGAAAGGTGTCTGGCACCTTTACACTGTACTCTCAGCCAGAGCTGAGACAGCGGGGCAGGTAATTGAATCAGTCTTTTTACAAAGAAGTACACCTAGACAAAACAGACAGCAAATATTACAAGTGTTTTCCCTGGGATTGGAAAGTCAAAGGATGAGTAAATGTTGATACAGTATATTAAAACAAAAACCTAGTAACTAAGAATGTGCATTCACTCGGCCTCACTTTCTGGCTTTTTACTGACTGACTTTAGCTGGTTAGCAGCAAGGCGACAAAAGTCTATGGCACAGACATTCACAGTTGATGGTTTTCCATTAAAAACGCTGTTCATAGCCATGTTGCTGAGAACACAATATACTTTATATTATGTCCTCTGCAACTGGGAAGCAGGCAATGCTTTTGATAAAAACGAACTGTCGACCATACATACTGACTGCTGACAGTGACTACATTGTTTCTGGCTCTGGCGTGGCTGTCACTGGTAGAACCAGAAGCAGTGGTCAGGTAATTAACCACAGATACCAATGATATCTTTTTGCCACTTGCCACTAATGTAAGGGACCACTTTACCACTGACCATTTTTAAAGTGTTCCTTTGATTGCAAATTGGGATAATTAGTGTTAGTGGTTACTTTTCTGGCCACTGGGTCTGCCAAGTGATGTCCACTCTGGAATTATGCAGTCACTGCCGTCTGTCACATCCAATCGCATTGACTGTATAGTTCCTGTGCTACCATGGACATGTGTGGCTATTAGTTTTCTGTAAACGTCACTGTTCAGTGATTGCATAGTGTAGTCACAGCCTGAGTAAGAACAGGAAGAGAGGTAAAAAACAAAGGAAGGTAGAAAGAATGGAATAAAAGTACGAAGATAGAGGAAACTGGATTGGAGGGTGAGAAGTATGGATGTTTTTAACTTGATGGATATAAACAAAAAAATAAATAAATAAGAGGAAAGGTATAATAGAAGGGAAGAAGGTAAAGGGAACACATGGAAGGGAAAAGAACAAAATGAAGAAAATAAAGAAGTGAAAAAAGAGAGAATAGGTAAGGTATACAAGGCCCACCTGCATAAACATTCTTGTTTTATAGAAGTTTTTTCTCCACACCATTTTTAAAGTAGTGAGCCAATTCACTAAAAGATGAATTGCTGGGAAATTGGTAGGAGAATTTCAAAATCTAGACCAATATAGACGATTTGGACAGTGAGCTAAATGGCAGAACGCACGGCAGACCTCTGACCAGAACAAATACACGGCAGAACTCAGACCAGAACTAATAGACAGTATACCTCAGACCAGAACCAATAGACAGTAAACCTCAGACCAGAACCAATACACGGCAGACCTCAGACCAGAACCACTGCATGACAGACAACAAACCAGCACTAATGCACTGCTGACCTGCTAGGGTCTAAGCATGTAATTGTTCTGGATCCCAAGTGTCAGTGTATCATTGTTCTGGACCCCCCAGTGTCATTGTTCTGGACCCCCAGTGTCAGTGTGTCATTGTTCTGGACCACCAAGTGTCAGTGTGTCATTGTTGTGGATCCCCCAGTGTCAGTGTGTCATTGTACTGGAACCCCCAGTGTCAGTGTGTCATTGTTCTGGGACCCCCAAGTGTCTGTGTGTCATTGTTCTGGACCCCCAAGTGTCAGTGTGTCATTGTCAGTGTCCAAGAACCCACAAATTTAAAACATGTAAAGCACATCCAAATAGATAATGCACCTAAAATGCAATGTATCTAAAACAGAGCAGTGAATGTGACTTTGTATTAGAGTTCTTTAAAGTGACTATAATTAGAGGCGGGCTTTCAATATTAAAGGTTTTCAGCCTCGTTCCGCCCTGTTTTGGGGTTCTTCCTAGTCACAGCTCTAAAAATCTTCTCTCATTTTCAACACATTATTAAAGGTTAAAATCGTCCCCGGGCGGACTGACCATACGGGCAGTTGGGCACTGCCCGAGGGCCCGCAGCCAATAGAGGGCCCGTCACTAACCTGTATATCCCCCACCCCCCGTGCCTGTTCCAGCCTGCGTGGAAGGAGACGCGGCTGTGTTAAAACGGTGACAGCAGTGTCGCCCGCCCCTCGGACACTGCCGTTGCCGCTTTAACACAGCCACATCTCTTAGTTTGACAGCAGCGCGGCTGAGAAGAGCCCAGAGGTAGCGGGACACACACACACACACTGGATGGAGAGCGTACCTCCCACGAGCGGACTTACCACCGGCTGCAGGAGAGCCCAAGGCTGGGGGACCTCATTGAGATCCGGTCCTGGGCCCCCCACTGGAGGAAACACAGATTTCTATTTTTTACAAAAACCCAGACTGTAACCTGGAGAGCAAAAAAGCCCGCTGCTGGTATGTGAACTTGGCTGCGGAAATGTCCGCCTCTGCATCTTCCCTTCGCCGTGCCCTTCTATCCGAACTCAAAGACTTGCTTTTCTTTGATGAGCTGGAAATGGGACAATCAGGGGCGGACTGACAACACATGGGTCACCTGGCCAATACAAGATTATGGGCCCCCTTGTGCTCCGCCCATATACAAGCCACACCCACAAGCCCCACCAAAGGAATGTTTATGCACACATTCTTGTGTTACAGAAATTATTCTCCACACTATTTTCAAAATAGTGGGACAATTTACTAAAAGATGGAGGAGACTGTCCTTTGGTAGGAGACTGTCAATATCTAGACCAATATAGGCAATTTGGAAAGTGAAAATGACAGAATGCACGGCAGACTTCAGACTATCACCACTGCACTGCAGATCTCAGACCAGCACTAATACACGACAGACCTTAGACCAGAATCAATAAACAGCATTATTCTGACTCCGATCGTTGTGATAGCAAAATATATCCCTTGCTGAGACCTCTATGCCTGGCCTGTATAAGCAGATATACTCACTGCGGACAATCCTCGTCAGATAGCTGAACTCGTCAATACCGATTCATTCAAAGAGGTGTTTATTCTTAACATCAGGGTACAGCAGATGATAGGAACAGCAGTTGAATGGTTATAATATTGTGCGGTCAGAAAATGATGCCTTTCCTACGTACTGTGCAGATTATATGTGTGTCCTTGTTACATGTGGCTTCTAACTGTGGCCATGACACAGGAAGTACTGCACACAGGAAGAAGGAAGGGGCGTACACTAGGGGGAAATACATCGTCACATGAGGAATAATTACAGAAAACATGTTTGTTACAACAAAAGGCCACTAGATGGCAGCATAGGATAACACATGAATTTAGCTATGAGAAAATAGTTAGGCAAATCACACTATATAAATTCTAACCTATATAACAATGCTAATATTAACTGAGGCTATGCATCTCATATTCTATGCCCCTATTGGGGCGGCACAAGCATGCTGGGCAGTTAGAATTACGCATACACAACGACATCTCCGAGAGCAGCCATCACACACACATGTGCGACGTCACCTGCATGCACGTGTTAATGGGCAGCTCCTTCCACGCCAGCACACGGGTAAGTGCTCACCTTCAGCAGGTTCAGTGGGTGGATGCAGCACAAGCAGAAGATCTCACCAGGGTCAGATGTGGAGGGTCTCAGCAAGCAGATAAGGAGGGTCTCACCAGTGCTAGATGTGGATGGTTTCACCAGTGGCAGATGTGGATGGTCTCAGCAGGGGCAGATGCAAAGGATTTCACCAGTTGCGGAAGCGGAGGTTCTCACCAGGGGCAGATGCGTAGGGTCTCAGCAGGGGAAAAAAGGAGGGTCTCAACAGGGCAGATGTGGAGGGTCTCACTAGGAGCAAATGTGGAGGGTCTCACCAGGGGCAGATGCACAGGGTCTGAGCATGGGCAGGTGAAAAGGGTCTTACTATGGGAAGATGAGGAGAGTCTCACCAGGGCAGATGAGTAGGGTCTCACTAGGGGCAGATAAGAAGAGTTTCACTAGAGGCAGATAAGGAGGGTCTCAACAGGGCAGATGAGGAGGGTCTAAGCAGGGGCAGATGCTGAAGGTCTCAGCAGGACAGATAAGAAGGGTCTCAGCAGGGTAAGATGCGGAGGGTTTTAGCAAGGGCCTATAAGGAGGATATCACTACAGGCAAATGCAGAGGGTCTCAGCAGGTGCAGAGGGTCTCAGCAGGGGCAGAGGGTCTCAGCAGGGGCAGATGCGTAGGTATCACCAGGGGCTGATACAGAGGGCCTTAGCAGGGGCAGATGTGGAAGCTCTCGCAGCAGAAATTTTTTTTGTACAAATTACGCCGAGGCAAAGAGTCGAGAACAAATTTTCATTGGCCGCTCAAGATGCTCTAAATCTGTTTGATTTTAACAAGCAACAGCCTTCTTAAAGTCTGCCTGAAAGGGGATCTCTGCCAAATACTAGGGCTGCACCGGTACTGGTGCTTCCGCTGGCATGAAGCCGGCTACCTGAGCAATCAGCATCGAGCCGGATTTCCGGACAATCTGGAGGCAGGTCATTACTCGCCGCCCAGTTTCCTGAACGCACGGGAAGCTGGCTCCATGTTCCCCTACAGCACTGCCGGTCAGAGGAAATCTTCCTCTGACCGGAAGTACCGGTATCGGGGAAGGTATCTGAGCATTTGAGCCAGTACTTGCCCAAATACTCGGTATCGGCACCGATACTAGTATCGGTGCATAGCTAACAAATACACTGCATATATAATTTGAGGGAAATATCCTAATAAAATAATTGCCAGTAAAAAAAAAAGTCCTTGGATTTCATTTTGAAAATCTGGTCACCTTAAACTACAGTGTATGAAATTCTTCCAAGTTGCCATATTGCAAAAAAAAAACCCAGTAACATTTTACATTTTAATAACATTTAATCACAAATGTATAGTCATTTTATACAGTATGTTAAATCATTATTTTGTGAAGTTTTCCTTTACCTCTAACCTTCAATCATGTTCTGTTTGCAATGTCTTTTTACAGAGTTTGACACTAGAGGGCAGCATGGGATCAATGTGAATAATACTGAAGTATGTAGCTAATGTACCTGTAGTACAGTAATGCGGTATTGCTCAACGTTTTTTCAGTCATGGCACCTTTCTAAAGTATTCAAAATCTTGGGGAACCCCCGGTATAAAATGTAAAACACTATGTGTGGCAGCCCCCCAAAAAAGAAAAGTACAAACCATTATCCTAGATAGAGGTCTGGTATGGATCTTACGGGGGATCCCTAGGCAAAAAACAATAAAAAAAGCCAATGTGGAGTTTCCCCTTTTACATCAGATTAAAATCCATTCTCATCAAAGCCCCCTTTTCCCATCAGAGTTCCAACTTTCACATTTGAAGCTCCCTCTATACAACAGAATCCCCCCTCCCCCCTTCACATCAGAGTCTCTCCTATCACATTCAGGCCCGGATTCCCCACAAGGCCACCGAGGCCCGGCCTCAGGGTGGCAGGGCGCAGAGGGGCGGCAGCGTTGTCTTTGTGGGGAAGTTGCCCTCTCTACATTCAGTCCTGCTTTGCACAAGCAGGACTAAATGTAGAGTGAGGCAGACGATTTTTCGTTTACATGTGATTTCACATGTAAACAGTGTGCAGCCTCTCCCCTCCCCCCTGCACTTACCTCTCTCCTCTGGTTCCGTCCTCCGCCGCCGAGTCTATGACTGCAGTGAACAGAGCATGGGGGGGGCGCATCACAGGACCTGGCCTTGGGGCGGCAGGGAGAGTAAATCCGGCCCTGATCACATTAGAAGCCCCCTCCATACAACTGAACCACCCTGCACATCAGGAGCCCCGTTCACAACAGAGTTTCCCCCTGTAGCAAAAGTTGAAGGCACTTCTGTTAAAGCCAGAAGGCACCCTGGTTGAGAAAGGCAGCAGTAATGATCCATACACTATATAATAGACAAACTGCTATGTTTTGGAGAGCTCTCCTATGGCTCTTAATCTCTACAAAGTGGCAGACACTACAACTCTAATTTTGGTGAGCAAAAAAATGAAACACGGGTATAATGGGGGAGCCTGAAAGCGGGAGCACCAAGTGCTAGCATCCCAGTTCAATAATATGCAGCCACTTTGTGTGTTAATCTGGCCTGACACCAGTAGAATTTTGTTCGAAACATTTTGTTTTAAGAACATTTGTTCAACCTCATCCCCTTCCCCATTCCTTTCTAACCTTCCCATCCCCCCCTCACCGCCTCCTGGAACACCCCATTACAGTCAGCTACATTTATACTGAACACTACGATAGGTAGTGGGGATCCCTGAACCCAGCACACAATCCCAGACCCGTCCCTGGCCCGAACTTGATACTGAGGCCACCAGAGAGGCCTCGCATCATTGCCCCCTCGAAGACATCTGGATATAGGCCATGTCAATTGACCCCCCCCCCTCTTTGTCATAAGTTTTGGTTATATGGTTTTGTTTGGTTTTGTACCTTTGTCTGCAACTTAAGCTGGATACATGCAACTGATACCATGTATGTTGGTCGTATCTTGAACCTTTTGAGAAACTGTATGTGTACAAGAAAATTGTGAAAAGTCCTTGTTAGATAAAGAATTTATTTAAAAAAAAGAACATTTGTTCGATTTTCGAAAAGTTAATGGGGTCAAAACAATGATCGATTTTTGACCGTAGTGATTATAAAAATCGAAGGAGCAGGATTTCCTTGAATGAACGAAATTCTGACAGTAAATGTGATTTTCGTTCAGGAAACTCCATTCATTCCAAAATCAAATGTTAAAATCAAACGCAATTTTGAATGACATTCTACAAGTCTTGATGGAATTATCTGATGACGTTTTTCTTTTCTTTTTCTTTTTTACTAAAATCTGCCAGTTTATGGTACAGTTCAACACCTTCAAGAAAGTTGTTGTCTTCAAACCATGGTTCCAGTTCCCCCATCTTGTCCTTGCTGATCCACAGAAACTAGGGGCTTAAATAGTTTTTAAAATTAGATAACAAAATAGTCATTGCATAAGATAAATAAGACATATCAAGTTGTTATGTCATCATTTACATCCTTCATTTGAATTATCCCTGTATTGTTCCATTTAGACCTTCAAGGGCTAACTCCAAATCCAAAGGACAAGCAATACATTTGGTAAATGTGAAGTTGCTGAGGCATATAAAGCCTCGTGTCTTTCTGTTCAATGCTAAACCCATAAACAAAAATCGGATGCATTGCAACTTACCAGTTCTGACAGATGCCGGCAAAATATAAACAATTGGGCAGAGCTAGCGTTGACAGCTAGCTAGCTCCGCCCAACTGTTTACATTTGTCCGGAACCTGACAGGACTGTGTGAGTCATGATTGGGCAAAGTCATCATTACTTTGCCCAATCATTGCTCTCACAATGCACTGTGCTGCGATAGGGTAAAGTTTTGCACCTGACCTGTGGTCAGGTGCATTGCTTTACCCAATCAGGGCTTCACAAGACACTCTACGGTGCGCAGTGCCTTGTGGGGCGTTCGGTGGTGGGCGAACGCTAAACGCCCTGATAGTTTGTGTGTCTGCTGAACACACGAACTGCCGATGTTCGAGTCGAACTGTTTGACTCGAACACCGAGCCCATCCCTACTCATCAGCAACAGTTTGATTTCAATGGGTGGGCAATGTGTCTTGTGTAAGAGCATAGGAAACACAAGAAAAAAGTAGTTTAAGATACAGTTCATGTATAAAGATGGCAATGCAAGCACACAGAAATAATCAACCGATTTATAAATATTTTGGCAGCTTAGTTGAATTTTTTAAAATTAGGCAACTGATCACGCTTAATCAATTATTCTGTCTTTTATATAGAAATGTAGGTACTTCATCTTGGTGCTTAAAATTTAATTGTTTTTATTCAAGTTATTTTTGAAAACAACAGAAAATGCAGCATAGTAGACTGGTCTGGTCTGGTCTGGTATGGTACAGAGGTGGGCGCACAATCACCCCCCACCCCCCTGCTCTGCCAGGCCGCTGCTCGGATCAAGGGTCTGTAAGGGATTTTGGGAGCGACCCCCATGCTTTTTTTGGCATTGGAGTCCCCCCAAAACTTCCTACCAGACCTAAAGAGTCTACTGAACACAGTGTTACCCGAATTTCTCCATCATTTGCAAGTCTAGCAGTATCATGAACAGTACTTAGAGTCTGGAAAGCCTCTTAATGGAGCCCACTTATAAAAAGCATGTTGTAAAACCTTCCTAGTAAAGAAATATACATCTGTGAGTCTGGATTTTTTTTTGCATTTTTAGTTTCCCTATGATACATGAGTACATTTTGCGATGTACTCCTGTAATAAAAAATGCACCATAAGCTTACAATTCAGTGTAAAATACTATAGGCGGGGCTAAGCTCTGTGTTGAGAAGCGATCCCGACAATATTGTCGGGATCCTATTCGCCCGTTGAGTGACAGCAACTTGTAAGAGCTGCTGTGTGTTCATGAGAATCTGTGCAGATGCTCAGGGCACATCTTATCAAAGTTTATTCATGTCAGGTCACAGGACTACAAACACTAGCACACAAGTACATTTTATTCAAATATATCACCTTTTTTATAAGCAATGTTTGAATAAAGATCTAATGTTTACCTGTTCAAATATATTGAAAAATGTAATATTTTTCATGGGGTGTGCTTACTTTTGCACATGCTGGTAATACATTATATGCTTGCTTTGCTGCAAGACATTTTCCACACAGACAAAAATTGGTTAAGATTATGACTATTAAACGTTGTTTATAGCGCTAAACAGTTCTGATTGTACAATCACCTTTCAACTTAACAGAAACTATGTAGCGTGACAGCTTATGTCATTAGACATATTAAAGCAGAGGTAAAGTGAGGGGTAAAAAAAGAAAGAAAGCCCCCCTAGAGCTTTTAGCCATAATGTGCTAGTATGCACAGCATATTAGCACATTACGGCAGACTTACCTGCAAAAGCAATCCCCTGCAATGCAGCGCTCCACCCTCGCAAGCATTTCCACCTTTGCCCAGGTCTTCTTCTGGGTTCCGATTCATCGGCCGCTTGATTGGCAGGGTCCCAATGAGATAGCTTCTGCGGACGGGAGTTACTTCATCTCGCCATGCCAGTCCCGTGCACTGAGCTGCACATGCACGGCTCATTGTACAGAAAAAAAATTGTTGACAGCCACTCAGCCAGCAAGAAGAGACTTAGGTCCCTTTCACACAGGCTTTCCGATCAGGTCCGCCTGTCAGGAACTGATCAAAAGCCCAATGTTAGTCTATTGGAGTCAGATCCAGTTACCCCCAACTCTGGCAAGGTCCAGAAAAACAAGTGGATCAGAGTTCCGTTTCGCCAGACCTGATAGTGCCTGAGTGGGGGTACTCGGATGTAAACAGATGTCCATCCATTTAGATCTGGCTGCCCATACATAGGGTTGCCACCTGTACGGGATTCACCCGGACAGTCCGGGTTTTGAAAGCTGTGTTCGGGTTTCATGGCAGCTGAGACCCGGACACATGATGTCAGGCAGACAGGGGCAACCAAAATTAAGATAGGGGCTACTGGCCCCCCACTGAAAATAGTCTTGACTGTGATATTTACATATGAATTGGTGGCGCTATTTACATATGAATAAGCCGCAACTCATTCTCCCAAAAAAATCTCTATGCGTCGCTAGAGTGTTTGGGTTTCGTTGAAAGAAAAGGTGGCAACCCTACATACACTGGGTCCGGTCAGTGGCGTAGCAAGGGCGTAGGGGTGGGGGCGTCTGGGGGGCGTACTGACCATGCGGCCGTCACCGAGGCGGAGGGAGCCACTGCAGCTGCGGCCACAGCAGACCCCCCACAACCAGGGTCCAGGGAGCCCCACTGACCACCAGGGTAAGGAGACAACATTTTTTAAATAAAATCCCAGGACATTTTTTAATGTCCCCAGGAACATAAAATATTTTTTTTTTAATACTCACCTGATCAGATCCACCGACAAGCGCAGACTACCGCCTCCCACGCTGTTACTATTTAAACCAGCGCGCTGGGTGCAGCTTCTGAGAAGATACGCCATTAGCGTAGCGGGAGCTATGCAAAATGCGCAGCTGACTTCATCGCTATGCTAATAGCGTATCTTCTCAGAAGCTGCACAAAGCGCGCCGGTTTAAATAGTAACCGGCATGCTCTGTATGCATATTTTGACAGCGTGGGAGGCGGGAGTCTGCGCTTGTTGGTGGTTCCAGGGATCAGGCGAGTATTAACCACTTCCTGGCCACAATAGGTCAATAGACGGCGGACCGCAGAAGTGGGCGGCCGAGAGTGGCTTGGTGTGTCTCCCCGCAATGATCGAAGAGAGATTCATAGGCTTCCAGCCACTGATCTCTCATCCGATCACTGGACCCGGAAGTGATGTGTATTACATCACTTCCGGTGTCAATGCACACAGTCTCCGCCTCTTAGAGCCAGGAGATGAAGCTGGAGAAGCAGAACTCTGCTTCCTCAGCTTCTTTGGAGTCCCTCGGTGACATTAGGGGTCTGAAAGACCTCTGATGTTTCCATAAAGAGGACCTGTCACACCCTATCTGCTATTGCATAGGGGGATTGTTAGCCCCCTATGTAATAGCAATAGGGTTAGTGTAAAAAAAAAATGGTTTAAAAATTAAAGTAACATAAAAGAAAAATAAAAAAAATGCAGTCCCCCGCCCCCCACATACACACGAGTGCCTACAAAACACACGAGTGCCTGCGAAAATGGCAATTGCGCTACACATGTTACATATCGCCCCGAACGTCAGAGTGAGAGCAATAATTCTAGGGCCATCAATCACTGATAACACTAAACTGATGAGCGGTAAAATCGTTTAAAATGTTCCCTCTGGGAAATTTGGGGTATTGACTTTTTTTGTGGCTTCACGGGCGACCGCAATTTTAAGGCTTGACATGTTTGGTATCTAATTACCCGCCGTGACCCCGTCTTTCATATTTTACCAAACAATTGGGTATTATATTATGTGTCTGTGCACTAAATTTTTAATTTAGTTTATTTTTTCCTAAAAATACTGGTTTGATAAACATTTGCGCAAAAACCGTGCAACATAAAAAATTGCAACTAGCCTTTTTGTTTATTCTACAGAGCCTCTGCTTTCAGAAAATATATCATTGTTTGGGGGTCTGAAGCTGTTTTCTAGCCAACAATGTATATTTTATCATGTGTGCGCAAATAGTAAGAAAATGCCCCAGACAAGTAGTTAAAAAAATAAATAATTATTTTATGTTCAAGACGACATTTTCGTGGACATAATTTGTCCGGGGATGGTCTCCTCAATCTGGGGACTGTCCCCTGAAATTGGGGGACAAATGGTCACCTTACACAGGAAGCTCTCACTACCTACCAGGGAGCCTCCACTGGCCACCAGGGAGCCCCACTAACCAACAAGGATCCTCCACTAACCACCAGGGAGCCCCCACTGGCCACAGTGGAGCCCCCACTACCCACCTGGGAGCTAGCACAGAGCCCCAACTAATTATCAGGGAGCCCACACTGGCCACCACAGATCCCGCACTGACCAGCAGAGACCACCTGACAGTCCGCATTGGCCACCTGAGAGCCTAATTAGGGAGCCGCGTCTACTGCACCCACACGCACCTGTGAAACTCTTTGGACCCCTGGTGAGAGCCCGCACAGCCCACCTGGGAGCCCCCACTGGCCACCTGAGAGCCCACACAAATCTGCATTGCTGTAATATATATTGCTGGGATTTGTAGTCCTCTACAGCAAGTTGCCATTCTCCATTGTTGTATAATGTATTGCTGGGATTTGTAGTCCTCTATAGCTGGAACCATTCTGCATAATGTATTGTATTGAATTATCCTTCGAACCAGAGGGACATCAGTAAGGATGAGGTGGTGATATAATGGTTGTGGCGGGGGGCACACAATTTTGTTCTGCCCCGGGCGCCCGCAACTCTGGTTACGCCACTGGGTCCGGTAATGTCCGTTTCTTTCTCTATCGCGAGATGGAGCAAAAACTACACAGACATGAATGTCACAGCCATGACATCCATCCCAATCAGGAGGGGATCCGTGTATAGATCCCCTCCTGATTTGACCGTGTAAAAGGGGCTTAATACAGCCTCTTCTGTCACAGTGTGAAAGGGGCCTAATACAGCCTCTTCTGTCACAGTGTGAAAGGGGCCTAATACAGCCTCTTCTGTCACAGTGTGAAAGGGGCCTAATACAGCCTCTTCTGTCACAGTGTGAAAGGGGCCTAATACAGCCTCTTCTGTCACAGAAAGCCTGCTGATCAGCAATTTGTTTTTTTACTTTAACAGATTTTTTTTTTTTTAGGTGTGTTTTCACATAATAGCTGTCAGGAAATCTAAAGACAATTGTGCAATCAGATTGTTTGCACAAGACCAGGGAAACGTCTTCAAGAAAAATACAGCAAGTCCAGTTGCCCTGACTTATTTTTTACAGATATACAGTGACCTGGATGAATGAGTACCTTCACAGACAGATTGTTGCATATGTGTTTTAGGAGTTTGACCTAAAATCCTAAACTGTACAGATAGAATACAACTGGTTATGCAAAGAGTTAAAAAAATGGATATGGCCAGTTTCAACAGATACAATTTATTTTTGTGTGTGATTATTTTCTCACATACAGAATAAACCCCAAAGTATTCCTATTTCTGCAGGGGGAATATGGTTCAAGGTTCAAGGTCTGGCGCCGGTCTCCATGGAATATGGCTCACATCGGTCTGCCTTTGATTTACTTATTGCCGTAGTGTTTTGGAAATGAACGAGGCTTGCAATAAACAGAGCAGCAAAGTGTGAGAGGGTTCGGCTCGCCTCCTGCTAACAAAACCCGCTCCCCCCTGGCTTTCCTGCTGACAGCTCAGCTGAGAAGGCAATCAAGAAACTGTCTCCGGCCAAGGCAAAAAATTCACAGCTTTGCCACTGATTTTTGTGCCATTCTATTTCAGATTAGCACAGTCTATTTTCAGATTCTTAGGAGACACCTCTGCCAAGAACAGCAAAATCAAGCTGACGGCTAATCCCGGGTCACCTTTACAATTCGGCACTAAAGTCACAGAAACGCATGCTAATTTATTGTCAAATGCACGGAAAGAGGTTTGGGGCAGGGATAGAGGAGCTGTTCGCAATCCTGTAACGGATTATGATAACAATCACATTGACTTATGGCAATGCACAGAGCACGGTGCATTTAACAGGTTAATTAAGCCCATCAGAACATTGCTTAATCTTTCTGTCACATGTTTGTGACACATATCTTAATGTTGTGGCTTTCCTTCTCCTCTAACGGCTATTCCCCATCCATCATTTCTATAGAAAGAGGTTAAACCAGAAATTGACAGCACTGAAATGGGCTTTTGAATGTACGGTGCATGTGTCAGGGAAAGGCAAACTCTCTTAAATTCTGCAGCATTAATGAATGTCTCCCAGGGCTGGATTTACGTGCAAAATAAGCATGTGCTTTACCCTTAAAAAAAGGCATGTGCTTTACCTTTACAATGAAAATAACCACATGGTTTACCTTTAAAAAAAATATGCACCTTTAAAATAAAAATATGCAAATGCTTTACCCATTATAAAAGTAAGCACCTGCTTTACCTTAAAAAAAATCATGTGCTTAGGCTACCAAGGGAAGGGGCATTTGTAATTTGCACCCTTGTTCCAGGGCAGTGACTGACAACATCAGGAGTTAAGAAAGTACCTGTACCCCTGTATAATATTATACACTTAATATTAGACATGACCTAAAAGAACATTGTTAAAGTTAAAGTAGACACTGTAAGAGTTACCTGCTTGTTTTTGACTGGGGCAGAATATCTCAACCTTTTCTCAGTCAAGTCACCCTTCAAAAAAATATGCAAAATCTTGTGGCACCCCAGTCTAAAATGTAAAAAGTGACATGTGGCCCCTCCAAAATCCATCAGACCCTTTTCCCAGATAGGGGGTCAGTTATGGATTTAAAGGGGGGACCCAATTCAAAAACACACAAAATAAATGGGGTTCCCCTTCACATCAGAGTTTCACATCAGCAGCTCTCTTCACATGAGCAGCCCTCTTCATAGCAAAGGCTCCCCCTTCACATCAAGAGCCCCTCTTTCATATCAGAGCCCCCCTTTCCCATCAGAGTTACCCCTTCACATAAGGAGCCCTCTTCACAGGAGAAACTTGTCCATGGAAAGGCATGGTGCTGTGTGAAAACTTTGAGTCGCCCCTGAGGATACCACAGCACCATCGCAACTAGACCGGTCTCTGCAGCCTCACTTTCCGTCCACTCCAGCTGTGGTGAGTCCCCTGGCATCCTCGCCTCTAAAGGTGCCCATACACTGCACGATTATCGTACGATAATCGTATGCGATCGGGTTTTCGTACGATAATCGAGCAGTGTGAACGGAGACGTGCAACCGTTTCTACTGTACGGTCGCACGTCTTCTGTCGAACCAGCATGTTCGAAAACCAGCCGGGAATCGTACGATTCTCGGCTGGTTAGAACGGTGCTCGGAAGATAAATGCTGAACGGGCCGGTGTGCGCACGCGCACACTGCCCGTTCAGCATTGTGGTCATCGGAAGCCCGCCCCTCAGGAGGGCGGGCTTGCGATGATCGAGAGTGCGATCTGCCTGTCCAAGATAGGCAGATCGTACGTTTTTTTAATCCCTTTACAACCATCGCAAGACTAAAGTCTTGCGATGGTTGTAGAGTGTATGGCCACCTTTAGACATGATGACTCACTGGACCCTAGACTGCCAGAGCGAAGGGGGAGAAGAGTTTTCAGTAACTGGTCTAGCAGCTAGGCGGGAGTGAGGATCGAATAAGTATATCTTTATTCAGTCCCCTAGAGGAAAAACTAGCAGTTAACCCTTGCAATGCAGCGGTAGCCCTATAGCAAGGGTTAACTTTTAAAATTCCTGGAATTCTTCTATATATAAAGTCTAAGCCTACATGCAGTACACACTGCACACCTATGACACCGTTCTTGTACAAGGACTGTGCCCAGTGAGAGTTACACATATACCTAGAGAATCATCTTTACAAAATAAAACTGAATGTGGACAAAAAGCTAAAACTTTTCCTGAGCTAAACTTAACCACTTCAGTACCAGCATGTTAAACACCCTTCATCACCAGGCCATTTTTCCATGTTTTAACTGTTTCATTTACAAAAAAATTGCATCACCTAGGGGTGTCTACTTTCCACAAAAGGGTTAATGGGGGCGGGGGAAGCATTTTTTAATACATTTTGAAAAATCTAAAATCTTTTATTTCAATTTATTTGAGATACAGTACATAAACAGAAAATTTGCATGCTTTTTAAATAATGTTCTTTTTATTTTTTCATTACCTTTGAGTATCCAACTTAAAAGGCACATGTAGCAAATAAATATCTAAAACAGATGAGAAGAGTTGCAGGGCAGATTTCATGGCAATCATACTAGGCATTTGTTCCGTGCATCAGCAGATACGATAAAGTACGTTTATATAGAGCATTGTTTTGATATATGACCAACTTTAATATGAATTCCACTGAGCTTTAAATTCTAAAATACCTACCACCGACCCCAAAAGTGAACCTACTCAATTTTTTTTTGTAAATTCTTAATTTTTTTCTTTTCAGGTTACATGACACAACATTAGCAATACAGATGTGAACTTGTAAGGGCGAAAAGTAAGAGGCAGGATGTAAATGCGTAAGCATAGTAAACATACTGCTAATACCAAAAGTAGACAACCAGTGGCTGTCTTTCTCAGAGTTTAACTTATTGATAACACGAAAAGCAAGTGAAAATCAGATGTCCTGGCGTTTTTAATTGCTACGCTTTATGACAGAAACATTTTTGTTTCTTTATCTAGTAAAACAAATACAAAAGAGCCGTTAATTACCACCAAAAGAAATATTTATCTGTCTCCAAAAAAATGATCCAAAATTAATTTGGGCAGAGTGTTGCGTGACAGAGTAATTCTCAGCCAAATTATCCCAGCGCTGAAATCTGAAAAATGGCCTGGTGGTGAAGGGGGTCCTCTTCCTCTGCCCAAACTATAGTGGAGGAGATCATTTTGCCCAACATAGCAGCAAATGGGCAGAAACCCGTCCAGCAGCACTGGGTTGACAGTGGGATTCAATCCAGATCTGTGAAGCACCAAGATTTTTCTTAAAATCATTATGCAGTCCTGCGGAATTTGGGACTGTTGGGAGGTATGAAGTAACAAAGTCAGAAACAAACAGGAAACTAGTATTCTAGTTAGAGGTCTGTATTGGAAGCCCCCAGATTATTTTCTATGCAGGTTTTTTTTTTAAAAGGAAAGAGAAACCCCGAGAGCAACTACAAGGGAATACAGTGCTTACTGCAATCCCATGGTTACATAGTTACATAGTTACATAGTATTTGGGGTTGAATAAAGACGTACGTCCATCAAGTCCAACCCATATAGCATCAAGTCCAACCCATTGGATATACAACATATGAGGTCAGTTTATAGGAGAAGATTCCAACACCAGGATTTGATTGATCTTTGGCACAGGTCACAATTACAATTGGGGTTTGGGTTGAAGGGAACATTAGTGGTAGGGTTTGGGTTTACAGGGAATGTTAGTGGTAGGTTTGGGTTACAGGGAATGTTAGTGGTAGGTTTTGGGTTACAGGGAAGATTAATTGGAGGGTTTGATTTACAGGGTAGCTTAGTGGTAGGGTTGAGATTACAGGGAGATTTAGTGTTGGGATTGGTTTTACATGGAGGGTTAGGGTTGGGTTTAGAATTACAGGAAGGGCTATGGCTGGAGTTACAGGGTGGATTAGTGTTGGTGTGAAGTGAGACTAAGGGCACGTTCACACCATCCAGTACGTTCATCTCACAGTCCCATGGCATGAACGAACTGGACCGCTTACTCAAACCTTCCCTGTGTTCTGGTGCAGGAGAGGGTGTGGCCATGCCGTTCATTTCAATGGCACCGCAAACACCCCTCACGCCCGCAGTGTGAAAGCCTGAAGGGAACACGTGGTACCGCAATGCCCTGCATTCCAGTGCGGTGCACTTGCAAAAAATTGTGCATGCCACGGGTCTGTGAGACGAAGACAATGGATGGTGTAAACGAGCCCTAAATGTTAGGGTAGAGGTCACAGGGAAGGGGTAGTATTGGGGTTACAGAGGGTTAGTGTAAAGGTACCCATACACCTTACGACCATCGCAAGACTGTTGTCTTGCGATGGTCGTATGCTGTAATGCTCTGGACTACAAATTCCAGAGACGTCAAGCTTATCTCATCCTCACGATCCCAGTTATGGGATGTGACAATGGCACGCACACTGGCTTTGCTAACAGGTCTACGGCCTTCCTTTTTCCTTAAGGCATTAATTGATTTGGTCATGAGGGCTGCACACCGCTCTTCCAAATCATCGGCCCGACTAGCAGTTGAACGTACACACTCCGAGACAACTGCTAGGTGGTCTTTTAATGCCTTAA
>NW_017306630.1:1194767-1198675 GCF_000935625.1 Nanorana parkeri
GGGTTTTCGAACATGTTGGCTCGACAAAAGACGTGCGACCGTACAGTAGAAACGGTCGCACGTCTTAGTTCACACTGCTCGATTCTCGTACGATCGCGGGATTTCGCCCGATTCTCGTACGAGAATCGAGCAGTGTATGGGCACCTTTAGAGATGGGGTTGCACAAAGGCTTGGCATTATGTTTGGGGTTAGAAGGAAAATTCATATTAAGCTTGGAGTTACAGGGAGTAACTCCAAGCTTGGGGAGTAAAACTGCTTTATACCAGTCCCCTAAACATAAATGAGTAGTTAACTCTTGCAGTGCGGGGGTAGCCCTACTGTAAGGGGATGTTTTTAATTTCCCCAGAAATAGGCTTCAAGATTTAGCCTGACTTTAATATTTTAAGTAAGGCATATCTTATTTAGTAAATAATGTTTTTGTTTTTTTTATACAATCTCAACAGTAATAAAAAGATTTCTAAAATGTAGGTCTGGATGAAATAAGTTTCCCACAGTAGTATTTATCTAGCCTGTCTTATGGACTATGCATGTGTACATTTCTCATTTTGTCACACAGACGTATGAGCTCTATCTGCACAAGTATAGCAGCCAATGACAGCACAGCGGTTTAGCTGAGGGCTTTATCTGGTGACTGTATCATTGTGCCGAGCTTGGCTCTGTCCTAATGAGACACTGGCTATCCTAGCTTCACTTTATCCCCAACACAGAACAAATCCGTCCATTCAATCTGAGCAAGTCTTTTAGACATGTGGAGAGAAAATTGGTTAACCCTTGCTGCTATTCTGTAGGAAAATGTAGACTACATATTAGTGATCTTTATTTTAGGCGTGGACATTGGATTTAATATCCTGTACATCTAAACATGTTTCCTTTGATTATAGCACCAATGAAATTGTGTCAATAACTTAACCATGTTTATCCTGTTAATCCTTGTACAACAGGATTCTAAATTTCTCAATGCAAGAAAATTGGCATGCTGAGCTCATGCTTTCTAGAGAAATCCTGGATATATGGACACACTAGTCATGCACATTATACAATATTGTTATAGAAGACCTGTTACTTACTACAAGGAGAAGTGAACCAGGGGCGTCACCAGGCTGGGTGTCACCCGGTGCAGTCAGACCTGTCTGCATGTCATTACATAAGCATGTGATGTCATTATGCACACGTGTAATGATGCTACATGCACTTCACTTCCGGGGCCATCTTGGCAATGTGCGCCGGTAAAAAGAGGAGTAAATTATAGGAACGTCACCAGCACGACAGAGACTTAGATGTCAGTGCAAATCCATTTATTTGATGTCAGTCATCACTCAAAGTATCATCAAGCGCTTTCGGGGCCGCGCAGGGTCCCCTTTATCAGGCTCACAGTAAACAGAGCAAAGAGAGGAGGGGGCTTCTTCCGATGGGATAAAGCATGCTGCTGAATCCCTTCCTCTCTTTTCAGAGGGTGTAACTCCAAAATGACTGTCAGTCATTTTGGTATCACCCTCTTTGATGGCCGCACACTCCCTTTGTGATGCCACTGGAGTGAACCATAAACCTTCTCTGGTCAAATAAGAGCAATATTTGGGCCTAATGGCTCAGTTCCAAAAGCTCTTCACAAAACGGCGGACCCTTGAGAGGGAGGGGAGGCAAGGCCCAGAATGAGAAATCCACATGAATGTAGACTAAAAAGAGCACAAGGCAATCATCTCAATAGTCCAAGAAACCTCTATACCAATTATGACAAGATGTGCACAGCCACTGTGTTCCCAAACCCTTAACCGTGTTGGCTGTATGCATATTCTTCTCATCATTAGTGAAGCTAGTAAATGTTTTTTGGACTCTTGAAGCGGTTGCCTGGTGCTCTTTTTAGTCCTTATTTACTGTTATCTATTACAACAGCCCAACACACAACAATACAACATTCTCTAAAAGGAACATGGATGCTGCCATTGCTGACTTCTCAATTTGAAGATGCTAGCTGCCCATCTGTCGCGATGACCCTTTGGCTTTAATACTCTGACTAACTAATTCAGAATGAAGATAAGGACTTCTGATTTTACTCTGTAATTGTGTACTCTGATTTTACTCTGTAAATGTTCTGAGTTCATGCCTAAGGAAGTATTCGGCATAACAGCCAGGTGTCTAGCATTATCAGGAGTTCCATGATGGCAGACTACTTTGAGGACATGTTCACTTTAACTTATATAGAGAGTTTATAACATTTGGTGGGCTGGAAAACAGACCATTTCTGTACTTGTCAAAATTATATATTTCGCAAATTATGGAATAGGAAGATGTTTCTGCTACGGAGCATGGTGAAATTACTGTATTTACAAATGAAATGAAAGCTATTTTTTTCAAGGCATTGTGAAATAAACAAAGAAAATGAGTAAAGAATTGAAAAAAAAGTTTACTAATACATATCTCAGAGAAACAAGCACAAATGACCAACATATCTGTAAAAAATAAGTCAAGGCAACTGGACTTGCTATATTTTTCTTGAAGATGTTTGACTGGTCGTCTAACCAGCTTTCTCAATTCTGAATTGAGAAAGCTGGTTAGATGACCAGTCAAACGTCTTCAAGAAAAATACAGCAAGTCCAGTTGCCTTGATTTAGTTTTCACAGATATACCATGACCTGGATGAATGAGAACCTTTCACAGGCACAAATTACCAACATTTCCAGATTGCATGATTAAGACATGAATGTTTCAGCACAGCTATTTTTTTTCTTTTTTGAACTTTAACTCTTTATTAAGATTTTAAGACAATACATAAAAAAAAAGAAAACAGTTCGTCATAGCAAATAAATATAATGCCGCAATTTTTTGGGTCCCGGAGCAGTTATTTTATGTATTTTAAGTTGACAGCAAAATTGTTAGATTTATAGCATTATTATCACCAGCTCTATCACCCTCGTTGTATATGGGGTGGAGCTCAGGTTGGACCAAACCTGATGAGACCTGAGCTTTTCTGAATCCAGAAGCATCATCGGGCCACCAACCCAATCATCTCTTGGCCAGAGCAATCCACGTTCCACATATGTACATGAACATATGGCTATGTAAGGTCAAAGATATCACATCATTCTGCCCCTTTACCTAGGGGAATTCTCTGGCCACAGCTGATTGGGTAGCAGTGGAAGGAGCTTCCTTTCGTGTTCAGAGGTGTTGAGGTTCGAGTTTCGGTCTAAACCTGTGCTTTTGCTATGTGTATACCACCATGGTTATATAGAATTTATCTCCAAGATAGTGTAAAAGTTCACCTCAGCTTTAGGGTTAGTGTTAGGGGCTAGATGAAGAGTTAAGGTAACTCATTAGGTTAAATAAAGTTTAAAGGGAATGTGTTTTGTTCCTGCAGGCCAAAGCTCACTTAATCTGGCCATACACCAGTAGATTTTCATCCAAACATTCATATTAGACATGTGCGATTCGTTTTGCCCCGAATTGAAATTTGTACGAGTTTCTGTAAAATCGGATATTTGGATGCATGCGAATGACGAATATGATGTGTTATGATTAAATAACTCATCTGAATGTTTGATAACTAAATTTGAATACATACAGATTTCATTCGGAATGAAAAGAAACAAGCGGGAGATCTGTCATTTAGCGCTCTCTGGCTTCTCTGACTTGTATCCCGAATGAAAACAAAGTAACACAATATTGTGACAAAATGTAAATAAAGAAAGAAGCTGAGAGATCTGTGTTATTCTGTAACAGCTTTTTCTTCTTTTTGATCCCAAATGTAAAGAATTTGACAACTGTCACAGAATACACTAAAGTGTTAAACAGTCCACAAAAATAATAATAATTTTAAAAAACCAGCGTGGGGTTCCCCCAACAATTTCTACATCAGGGTCTGGTAGGAATGTTAGGAGGGACCTGATGTAAAAAAAAAAAAAAAACGTGCGCTT
>NW_017306630.1:1199245-1205731 GCF_000935625.1 Nanorana parkeri
TTGGGAGGGACCTGATGAAAAAAAAAAAAAAAACGTGCGCTTTCCTATAAATTCATATCAGACCCTTTAGATCTGATAGAAATTTTAAGGTGAAACCCAACGCCAAAAAAGTGGGGGGAATCCCGAAAAACAAATTAATTAAAAATCTGCGCGAAAATGAAACTAAACACATTTTTTGCCGGCACACGCCTATTAAGGTCTGGGTGTTTTTTACCTTACTGTATTCTCTGCATTAGGGCGAAAAAAGCCAGTACCTTTTTCCCCCACAGTCCTCCCCACGCTTACCTGTCAGTGATGTTTGTCCACGGCACCGGTCCCAAAACGATCCTCTGTTCCCCGAACCTCCTAGTTGTGGGGGAAGGATACTGATGGCAGAGGAGCCATAGGCATCTTTTGCCATCAATCAAACTGTTGGTCAGAAAGGAGGGGCATGGCTTGTCACAGGACAGTGTGTGTCTATGGACATGCACAGCCACTGCGAGCATGAGCGCGCACAGGTGCCTCCATTAGCTGATGGAGGAACCCATACAGGGGCAGAGGGAAAGACTGCTTCAGGGACCCACTTGAAAATGAGGATTTGAAAATTATTAAAGAAAAATGGCAACAGCCTCAGACAAAGGTGGGTCTCTTTGTAGCAAATATTTTTTTTTTTTTAAAGGAAGCTTTAGTATAACTTTCAATGGAGTATACCCAACTAAAACCACATTCACTGTTAATTTTTATTAATTTGAGAAAAAATTTCCATCGTGCGTCTTTACATTTTTTTTGTCACTACTACCAAAAACAATGGTCACTTTTAGACCATTAACTATTAAAAAACAATGAACGAAAATTATATTTTTCAAACAAAATTCAACTGGTATATGACCAGCTTTAAGCACACATAATCACTTAAACAGCTACACATTCTTACTTTTCTTTTGCTACCCCAAATGCTTTGTTTGGGCAAAGCACAAGTTCACTTTAGGTTCAGTGATTAGAGAGGTATTTAGAGGTATAATGAAGATGGGGCCATTCATTTCAGATTTCACACTTTATGGATTGATGAACTATGGACTTTTTCACTGGTTTTTGCACAGTGCTATTGATTTATGAAGTTCGTCAAGGAATTAAATTGTGGGCAGAATTAGTATTATATACAGTACATTTGGCATGTATATATTTTAGGGATGCACAGATACCAAGTACAATTACAAGTACTGATACTTTTCGAGCTCCAAGACTAGACTAGAGAAAAACTCAGAAGTTAGGAGCCAGCTGTCATTTTTAAGGAGCATTGGCTATGGGGCTCCTGGGACTTGTGCATCACTATTTTAATGTATGATTTGATAGATAGATAGATAGATAGATAGATAGATAGATAGATAGATAGATAGATAGATAGATAGATAGGCACATACACACACTATATTGCCAAAAGTATTGGGATGCCTGCCATGAACTTTAATGGCATCTCAGTCTTAGTCCGTAGGGTTCAATATTGAGTTGGCCCACCCTTTGCAGCTATAACAGCTTCAACTCTTCAGGGAAGGCTGTCTACAAGGTTTAGGAGTGTGTATGGGAATGTTTCACCATTCTTCCATAAGCGCATTTGTGAGGTCAGGTACTGATGTTGCATGAGAAGGCCTGGCTCGCAGTCTCCACTCTAATTCATCCCAAAGACAATGGCACTCAAGATGCTCTTTATCATCTTTAATTTTTGTCCTTCATTAGAACCATTCCTCTGTATAGTCAGACTTAAAACTAGTGCATCAGGTGTTACTAAACTAAACTGGGAGAGAGGGTATGGGGCTTTAGACATTGATAGGAAAAGTAGACAGACTCCACAATCCCTTTAGGCTTCCACAGTGCAGAAAAGTCTTCAGTAGGACAGGGACTTACACCGAACAGCTGAATAGGAATAAGCATGAGATTTTCCCTGGGAGAGACACCAGACTTGTTCCTGAGGTCCATGCTATCTCCTGGCACCTCCAACAGCCATAGGGCTCCTCTGGTTCTCCTCCTCAGATAGTTCCAGACCCCAACTGGTCCACATCTGTCCTCTTACAGGCTTGAGCCCTAGTCAACTTCTCCAGCCTTATACATGCCGCCGAGCCCAGGGGCAGATTGAACCCAGCACATGGTCAAATCCTGAGTATTTATGCACTGCCCCAGCATGCACCACTGGCCATGAAACTCCTAGTGATTGATTTGTGAAGCATAGACACTCCTAATGTTCCCCTATTGGCTGCCCCACTCTGTGGCAGGGTCACACCGCACTCACAGGTAGGTGCAATCAATAGCAGAACACCTAGAAATGACCAAATTATACCAGACTACAAATCAGCCAGACTGATTACAGTACTAGCATCACTACATTCCACTTAAGGTGGTAGGGGCTGCATCTATTAATATCTGCGCTTGAGTTCCTCAAGCGCAGATATCAATAGATATTTACCACATCCCTGAAAAACAGAACAAATTGTCAGGTGGTTTAATCTTGCTGAGCTGTGCTGTGTGGAGCTTCAGAGTGACCAAACAGTTAAGAGGAAGAACAGCACAGGGCGATTGCTGTTTTTACAAGCAATTACCTGGAGAACCAATTTATTGGGAGGCTGTAACACAAGCCTTTATACCTTTAAAAAGGAGGGTCTGAGGTTTCCTGTGAGAGCTGAATGTGATGGGTATTTCTGGTACTTTATTAGAAGGCCCAGCACTTCAGACTTCAAATGCATACATTAGAAAACACATGATAAGCAAAATGACATACACAGAAGTGTCATGGCATGCTATGACAGAAATGTCCTATACAACAGCTATTAGCATTTTATAATTAAACAGATTAAATTAGGATTTAGGTTGTGTACTATGCCACATTTAAAAGTAATCATATTAAGCTCTGGGGGAATGTTTATAAAGCAGTGAATGTGACATTCACCAAACATTTATTGCAAATGAATCAATCACTGTAATTTAAAACACAGGAAGATTCACCTACAGCAAATGTCACTGCTTTAGAAACATTTCCCGCTAGTATTCAATAAGGAAAGAGGGGGGGGTCACAGAAATAATACTTTAGCAGTAGCTGGGAGCTGCAGCAGGAACTTCATCTTGGTCGAGACAGATCAACATGTTAATATGTCACAGAGCAAGTGGAATGAAAAGGAGATTTGATTGCAAGAAGTAATTTAGAAGAGTTTCAAATCATTCCTAATAGGGAGGGCATGTAGCTTTTGTACCATATTCTCTTGTAATGATGTGGGAAATAATACTATCTACGACATGGTCCAGCTCAGCATTTCCAATAATGAGTTCAGTAAGCATCTTATATAAAAGGGGACACGCAAAGACAAAGAGGCACTCGGCTGGATTTTCATCACAGCAAGCTCATCAGAGCTATAAAGCGGCCGAAGATGTCCAGCATTCTGCAGCGGTGGAGCCCACTGAAGCCCGTCCAGCCGCGGAAGAGGATCGAAGCAGCCCCCGGAGAATCCCACCGAGAAGAGGCCGTCCAGTGGAGAGAAGCATGTCGCCACTTACAGAAATGGATCCCCTGCCGCCGCTTGCGACTCAACAGGAAGAGGAAGCCAGCCGTAATGAGAGCGGAGGAAGCGAAGTCAGAGGAAGAGGCAGAGCGGGTAAGCGCATGCGCAGAAGCAGGCGGCCTTTCTCTCCTTCACCAGCGTGACCGGAAGGACATCAGCGGCGGGGAGGAGTTTCGTCCCCTAGGCAACGAGCGGCCAATGGACGAAGAGTGCTGGGTAGCCAATCGCGGCGCCCGGTGGGGGCAGAGGTTACCGGAGGTCAGAGGGCGCTTCCGGGATGGCGCTTAGCAGTGGGAAGTGGCCAAGCGGTTTCCCACAACGATGGACGTAATCGTGGGGAAGAAGAAAGAAGACTGTACAGCGATTCATCATCAGCAGCGGCGGCTGCTGCAACACCAGTTACAGCAGTGAGCTATCCAGCGCTGTTCATGAATGAAGAACAAAGGGCTCCTCAAGTCTCTACACTTCAACCAGAGGTACCTCAGCAAATTCCGGTGATCGGTGTAGGTGCAAGTCAGTCGGCAGCGGGCGTCAATTCTGGGGGTGAGTGTATTCAGTATGCTGCTTTATCTAATTTAATTGATTCTCTCTCCAGGATTGCAGATAAATTTTCAGTTTCTACACAAGCAGCGATGGTTTGGTCTCAGTCTGATAATATTGTACCTAATAGCGACATTTCTTCTAATGTACCTACACCTGTAGTTTTACCTTCTATGCATTCCACAAATGTTCCAGAAACTTCATTTAAAGCACCACTTCCATGTGAAATTTCTCCTATTGGGATGCACCTGTCATCGTCTTTAGTAGATAAAATTATTAAAGGTGATTTTATCGACATTTTATCTTTGCTGCCTTCGGCGAAAGAATTTCTCAGATTAGATAAAGAAAAATCGGACGATGACAGACGCAGACCGGTGGCTCGCACTTTTAATAACTGGTTACAAGCTTTTTGTATCTATTCAAGTATTTTAAGTGACGAGTTTCTGGAGAAAGGTAAAGGTTTATTTCAACACGTCGACACTATTTTAGAAGCGTATAAGAATTTTGGAGGTCTGTGATGGTTTTACTATGACGAGTCATTTCGTCAAAAAATGGCACTTTAGCCTTCTTTGCAGTGGGGGATGAA
Source organism: Nanorana parkeri (assembly GCF_000935625.1). NCBI lineage: Eukaryota > Metazoa > Chordata > Amphibia > Anura > Dicroglossidae > Nanorana > Nanorana parkeri. The sequence continues at coordinate 1,203,896 of NW_017306630.1, forward strand.
GGACGTTGGTTTGTGGCTTAATTTGATTACTCCACAAAAGCCGCCAATTAGGCAGTTAACGCCTTCAGCCCCTTCGTCAAATTTGCGTAAAGGGGTCTGCTTTTCTTTTAATGAATCACACTGCAAGTGGGCTGCGTCATGCAAGTATAAACATGAATGTTCCTTCTGTGCGGGTACACACCCATTTTCTAGATGTTTTAAAAGACAGGTTAACCCTACAGTTATGCAGAAGGATATTTTTCCAAAAAGCCTGCACGCCAGTGAGGCTGGAAAAAATGCGTCCGTGGTTAATGTTGTACCCCGATCAGGGGATAGCTAACATGTTAACAGACGGTTTTACTTTTGGTTTTAGTATCCCTAATTTTAGAGGTTCGGGTTGCTCAATAGTTAAAAATTTAAAATCTGTACAACAGCATCCTGATATTGTTCGGGAAAAAATTTCAAAAGAAATAATAGCAGGGAGAATAGCTGGCCCTTTTTCTTTTCCTCCTTTTGAGAATTTTCGCATCTCCCCGTTAGGTTTGGTACCTAAAAAGGAGCCCAATTCTTTTAGGTTAATCCATCATTTATCCTTTCCTGAAGGGGATTCTTTGAATGATGAAATAGATCCATCATTGACAACAGTTTCTTATGCGTCTTTTGATTTAGCAGTAGCAAAAATAAGACAATTTGGCAAGGGTGCATTGTTAGCGAAGGCGGACATAAAGTCAGCATTTCGCCTTTTACCCATTCACCCAAATGCGTTTAACTCTCTAGGTTTTTATTTTGATCAGGCTTTTTTCTTCGATAGGTGTCTTCCCATGGGTTGTTCCCTTTCCTGTTTTTATTTTGAATCATTTTCAACCTTTTTGGAGTGGGTTTTAATTTTTGAATCCGGCTGTGATAGTGTATTACACTATTTAGATGATTTTCTTTTTATAGGTCCTGCTAATTCTCCTATGTGTTCATATTTATTCAAGCTTTTTTGTTTGATTATGGCTTATGTCGGAATTCCCTTAGCAGAAGAGAAGTCTGTTTTTCCTACAACATCGCTTAGTTTTTTGGGTATCCAAATTGATACGGTAACTTGTGAATTTACTTTACCAGCAGATAAAATAGAGAGAGCGAGGATGCAAATTTTAACATTTTTGCGAGGAAGAAGGTATTGTTACGTGAATTGCAATCATTATTAGGCCTGTTGGCTTTTGCATCTAGGGTAATTCCGGTAGGGCGGATTTTTTCCAGGCGTTTATCCTTAGCTATGTCTGGTTACAAATCCCCATTTTCTCACATTCGGATGACAGTAGAATTGAAAGATGATCTCTTAGTTTGGTCAAATTTTTTAGATTCATTCAACGGAAGATCTTTTTGGCAAAAAGATTTTGTTTCAGCGGACAATATTAATTTATTTACAGATGCCGCTGGTTCCATTGGTTTTGCCGCTATTTTTGGCAATCATTGGTGTAATGGAATTTGGCCGCGTTCATGGTCGGGGGACAAAGCAAGAAAGAATATAGTGTTGTTGGAATTTTTCCCCTTAGTAGTGGCATTGGAGTTATGGGGTGCCCAATTTGCTAATCAGCGGATTTTGCTACATTCCGACAATAAAGGGGTAGTGTATGCAGTTAATTGCCTTTCTTCCAGGTCACCTTTTGTCATTAAATTGCTGCGTTATTTTGTTTTTCAGTGTCTAACACTCAATATCTGGGTGAAAGCAAAGTACTTACCGGGAAAATGTAATAACGTAGCAGATGCTCTTTCCCGTTTCCAGATGGATCGGTTTCGGAGTTTTTTGCCAGAAGCGGACTTGGAGGGTTGCACATGCCCCCCTCATTTATGGGATCTGATTTAGAGGTT
>NW_017306630.1:1209555-1246633 GCF_000935625.1 Nanorana parkeri
GTTCAGGTTTAATGTTTCAAGACATCAGTATTGGGGATACAGCTATAGATATCACTATTAGAAAATCAAAGACAGACACACTTGGTTTAGGTAAATGTGTTAAATTAAATGCTTGCTCTGACCTGGTGTTGTGTCCGGTTCGCACAGTTAAAACATTTTTGGCTATTAGGCCTTCTGTTTCAGATAATTTCCTGATTCATTTGGACCTAACGCCTTTGTCAAAGTTTCAGTTTGATGCTGTTTTTAAGCGTTGTTTGTCTGTCTTGAGTCTGGATCATTTTCGTTTCTCAACACATTCATTTCGTATAGGAGCAGCAACTGAAGCGGCACATTTGGGTTTAGATGAGTCAGTTATTAAGAGGATTGGAAGGTGGGGGTCTAATTGTTTTAAGTTATATATTCAACCTAATTTGTCTATTTAAATTTCAGGTTTTAGAAGAGTGGTCTGGATCGTTGGACACTCTTAAGAACTTAAATATGGATGTTTCCAAGGTTAGAGTGTTCTGGAAAGGTATACGGGGTATGAGCTGGGAAAATTTGTTTTATTCGTTATCTGTTTTATGTCAGGTATGGCCAGCTCCGAATGTTATTATTTTACATTTAGCAGGGAACGATATAGGTAAATTTCATACATTAGATCTACTTTTTAAGATTAAAGCGGATTTACACAGATTGCGAAATATTTATCCAAATGTAGTTCTCATCTTTTCTGAAATGGTCCCTCGTTTAGCCTGGCTGTTGTCTCCTAGTGCTAATTCGGAACATTCGGAAGCACATCAATAGGGCAATAGAAAAATTCAATTTTACCACACAGTCTTCACAGTTGGAAACACCACACAATGATGCAATATTCTTCAAAATAAAGTCCTTTGCCTTTTTATCAATAGGTCTGGCACAACAGACAAAATAAGCATAAGCAAAGAAAAGTCCTTGCTTAACGGAGCGTTTCAAAAAAAGGCACAACTTAAAGGAGAACTATGAGGCGAGTGCTTTTCACTCACCTCATAGTTCTAGCCAACCTGTGACAATGAGACTGTCACAGGTCGGCTCATTAGATTGGGAGGTGAGCGAACATATACCGGCGTTTGCTCACCTCTCGATCCTGTCACGGCTCTCTGCCGTGACAAGGGAGGGGCTGGATTCCCCCCTCCCCGCTTCGATCCCCCAGCGCTGACTGGCGGAACGGACGGGGGAAGGGGCGGGTACAGCTGGCTCTGCCTCTAGATAGGCAGAGCCAGCTGTCAGTCACGCAGCTGGGGGGATCCAGGCACAATTGTCGGGATCCGTTTCACCTGCGGCGTCTCAGTATACCGCGAGCAGTAGCTCGCGGTATACTGCGGCGTCTCAGTATACCGCGAGCTACAGCTCGTGGTATACTGAGCCTAGGGTGACGGGAGGACGCCAGTTTGTGTCCTCCTGTTACCCTAAGGAGAACTATGGGGAAAAGCCTTAACCCTATAGTTCTCCTTTAAATGCAATAATGTCACTTGTTGCTAAGGAAACCAAAACAAATGGATGCACAGACCTTTCAAATGAAGCTTTAGTCCTTTTTTAGATAAATCCTCTTGGTCTCATAAAAATAAGTGTTTGCAGTATCCCTTACGGCTGCTGGTCTCTCCACTCTCCAGCCCACTTCCAACTAACTTCCAGACTACCTGGTACTGCTCATCAAGTGCAGGTGAGGCACTGGCTGGGCCAGGCAGAAACTCTGGACTGGCTTCCCTCCCTGCTGCGCTACACGCAAACTGCGGAGTGGAGCACTGTTGGGTCAATATAGACACCTTCTACTACCATGCCTGGGGTTCTGTCACTATATATATATCTCTTAGGCATGCACCGATATATCGTCTGCCGAAACGTATCGGCCGAAAAATTGCACTTTTGGCTAAATGCCGAAAGTGCCATTTTCCTGCTTATATATCAGCGCATCCCTGGTTTCTTTCCTCCCCGCTGGGCGCTGCTCTGTGTCCCAGCAGGGAGGAGAGAAAGTGACAGCCGAGCGATGCGGGAGGAGAACGCTATGAGCGGCCGGTGTCTCTCTTCCCACACCGCGCAGCCGCCTATCACAGTCCGGCAGAGCGTGGGGGCGGAGACAACCCGCGCTGTCACAGGAGGCTAAGCTCTCCTCCCTGCACCGCTCAGCCTCCTGTGACAGCATGTCAGAGAGCAAGAGCAAACACTCATCGATCAGTAATCGCTGAGTGTTTGTACATAATTGAGGACATGGTATGTGTACTATATCCTCAATTATGAATGAATGGGAAGTGATCTACATCACCTCCTGCTCATTCATAGTTGTAGTTATAGTAAACATACTATGTTATCAAGTTATCAATGAACAGGATCACTCATAGAGGATTCTATGATAACGGGGAACACAGAAAAAGAGATTGAGGACAGAGGGCAGGTATTTACCTTTTTTTTTTAACAGCAAGGACTGTAGGGCAACAGGTGAGAGAGAGAAAAAAGTGTGGAACTGAGAGAGACAGGAAAGGAGCTCTCTGTGTTTGGCTGCTTAAATGGACTTGTTTAGTTGAGACCGCTAAGACGCACAAGGCTATTGAAGGATTTTGCTTTCTTTTTGTGTGGAAGAAAGCTTGTTTTGCTGTTCTGTTGAAGGAAGCTATTTGTTTTGGTACCTGTGGATCATATAAAAACTGTTTACTTTTAACAGACTGTGTCACAAAATGCATTTTTACCCCCTGGGATCCCCACAATTGGTGGAGAATGCAGGCAGTTTGAGGGATACAAGCCTGTATGATGTCTTGGGTGAAATCTGTACATGTGTTGCAAACAATAGGAAAATAAATAAAGGAGCTAGTTAAGCACTTAGTACAAGCCATAGTGGCACAACAACAAATCAGTGTGCAGGCAGTCACAGCACAACAGACCAATCGCTTGCTGGCTGAACAAATAGCAGCGTTACAAAAAACAGTGATGCAGAAAATTGGAAGGGTTCAGGAGGTGAGAGAGACACCAAGTAATCCTCAGAAAGCTGTGCAGAGGGCTCTGCAAAAGATGACCACAGCAGACAGTGTGGAGGCTTACCTTGCCCTCTTTGAGCGAATTGCGACACGGGTAGGGGTGCCTGAGGCGGACTGGGCAAAGTACTGACCACATTCCTATTGGAGAATCTCAGCAAGCTTATTTTAATTTGACCCCTGAAACAGCATGCGTTTACAAACATTTAAAAGCAGAGATTTTGGCCAGAAGGGGGTGACTCTTAACTTGAGGGCAAACTAGGTCCATGCCTAGCGCAATGACCAGGCCAAGCCAGCCCGTGCACAGTTGTATGCCTTGGTGCACCTCCTGAAGGACTGGTTACAGCACCCCAAACTCTGGATGAGATGACAACGGCAGTAGAGCGGTACAGCTGTGCTGAGGGGTTGTTCGGGGACTCTGCACCAAGAGAGGTGCTCCCTGGGACCAAAATGTCAGCCGATGGCCGCACTGTATCAGCCCGGGTGCTTGCTATTCCTACTAAAGGCACCATGGCACCTAACAATCCAGTAAACTTGCAACTTGAAAGAGGACCCCACGAGATTTGTTGCTGGACCTGCTGCCAAATGGGTCATCTGGCAGCCATGTGTCTAAAGCAAGAGGAGCCCATGGAGAGTGACATGGGCCGGCACCGCTCCCTGTATGCCTTCGCGGCGTGTGTGTCCAAAAGTGAGAAACCGCATCAGAGAGTGGCGCGTATTAATGGTAGGGAGGTTGCTGCCTTCCTTGACTCTGGGAGTGTTGTTACCTTGCTTAGAGCAGAAAAACTGCAGGTAAAGCCAATCCCTCAAGAACATGTGGAGGTCATTTGTGTGCATGGTGATATCAAAGACTACCCCGTGGCTTTTGTGACCCTGTCTACCTCGGTGGGAACATCTACGCTAAAAGTTTGGGTGATACCAGGGTTGCACCATGACCTGTTGACGGGACGGGACTTACCACTATTTTGGGACTTGTATGAACAAAAGAAAACAGGTACAAAATCTTTCCCTAAAAAAAAAAAAAAAGAGCATGACATGCCTGTACTTGTTGAATCTAACCCGGATCCCTTAGAAGTGTTTACACAGTGAACCCTGAAAAAAACAAGATTGGGTTAGAGGAGGCGCCCTACTTGGCTTATGTGATAGGCCGAGCCCTGATTAAACCTCAGTTGAACAAGGTAGAGGCCATTCAAAAGTGGCACCGTCCTCTCACAAAACAATAGGCACATTCTTTCCTTGTAATTGTGAGTTATTACAGAAGATTTATTCCCAATTTTGCAACGCTGGCCTCGCCTCTGACAGACCTTACAAATGGGAAAAAGTCCACAGTTATCCATTGGACTGGCGAGGCAGAAACAGCGTTTTGCCAATTGAAGCAGGCTTTGTGCCAAGAACATGTCCTCGTAGCCCCATACTTTCAGAAGGAGTCCTTGTCCAAAACTCATGCATTAAAACTGGGACTGGGGGCAGTCTTGTCTTAGGTGGTAGGAGGTGAAGAGCACCCTGTTGTATACTTTAGCCAAAAGCTCACACTGGCTGAGAAAAATTATTCCATTGTGGAAAGGGAATGACTCGCCATAAAATGGGCTCTGGAGACACTCCGGTACTACTTGTTGGGGCCACCTTTTAAGCTGGTGTCAGACCATGTCCCTCTCACCTGGATGGCAGAATAATGATAGGAACTCCAGGATTACCAGGTGGTTTCTTGGCCTATAAGATTTTCAGTTTACAGTGGTGCATAGACCGGGGAAAGTGCATCAAAATGCACTTTTCTGGGTCCATTGTCATTTTGTAACAGCCTACAGCTCTTGATGTTAAAAAAGGTAACACAGGTGAGAGAGAGAGAGAGAGAAAGAGAAGTGTGGAGCTCACAGAGACAGGAAAAGAGCTCAGTGCGGCCGCTCAGAAGCAAAATGGATTTGTTTAGGTGAGACCACCAAAATGCACAAGGCTGTGCAACATTGTTGAAGGACTTTTGCTTTGCTTATTTCTGTTGTTTTGCTATTTTGATGAAGGAATCTATTTGTTTTGCTACCTGTGGATCGAAACAAAACTGTTTCATTTTAACAGACTGTGTCACAAAATGCATGTTTACCCCTTGGATCCCGACAAAAGAAAAAAAAAATTATATATTTTAGGGATGCACCAATAGCGATACCAGTACTGGTGCAGATACCGAGTATTGCGCCAACACTTTTAACCAGCAGTGCCGCGAGGGAACATGGAGCCAGCTTCCCAGCCAATCAGCATCGCGCCGTCAAAACAGCATGGAGCTGGCTTACTGGCCAATCAGGAAGCCGGGAACGACCTGCCTCACGGATTCCTAGCTCCATGCTACCGAAAGTACCGGTATCGGTACTCGGTATCGGCGAATACCGAAATGCAAATATTGGTACTCGTACTCAATACCGAAAAACTGGTATTAAATAAAATAGTATTACACATTTAAGTTATAAAAGTGGTTGCAATCAGAGCCATTTAAAAGTAAAACTCTTGTTTTGTTGAGAAAGAACAATCCCCTGATGACCTTAAAGCGTATCTAAACTTAAAGACAAAAATGTAATATATTGCAGCTTACTTTTTGTGCTCAGTACATTTTTATTAGTTTTGAAATGTTTACAAGTGAGTGTAACAATAAAGGTAGAACTGACCAACTTTTGTGCAACAGAGCTGTAACACTCAGTACAAGATTCATTCTCATTAGGCAATTTACAAGGTTACATGAGCCGTCAGCAGTTTATGCACTGGGGTACACAAGATGATTAAAAAAAAGAATCCCCAAACAGCGCTACTCAACACTAAACCCACTAACATTCCTCATTCTAAATTCAAGCTGATGCTCCACGTCCTTTCTGCTGCCAAACATACCATAGCTTGTGCTTGGTTAACCAACAAAATCTCTTTCCAAGCCACTAAAAATAGAATTCACTGGACCTTTTCCCACGAAAAGCTCTCAGCGCGCCTCACCGATCAAATGCCCAAGTTTGAAAAACTATGGGAACCCTGGGTGGAACATTTCCTGCCACCAACCTTTGACACACGTCTTCTGACTATATAATAATCTCAACTATTTGCCCTTAGACCGACTTGGGAATGACCTAGACCGAGCGTCACACCTCTCTCCCCCTCTTCACTCTACCCCCCCCCCCCCCCCTCCTGATTTGTCTCCATTCTAACTTTCTCTCCCTCTTTGTATGTCCCTGACTGAGGTGGCGGTAGCCCTGCGAGTGTCAGTCCCCACTCTAATTTAAGTAACTACAGGGCGATTGCTAATAATATGTCATGTCTACTGCCGTTACAAATGTTGTATAGCAATGCCAATGTCTACGCCACTATGTTCGTACATGCACGATGTTCGTGTAAGTGTACTGTTTGACAAGTACTTTACTGGAAAAATAAAAAACTTTTTGAAACTAAAAAAAAAATAATGTAACAGGGCATTAACCTCGGGGTGTAAGTGACCAAGAAAGGAAAAGAGGATGTGGATGTGGATGAAGAGTAACACCCTGGCAAATTCAAAACAATCTGCTAGGGATCCACCGATACCGAGTATTTGGGCGAGTACTCGTACTATCCCAAATGCTCTGATACCTTCTTCCGATACCAGAACTTCCAGTAAGAGGGAGATTTCCTCTGACCGGCAGAGACGCAAGGGGGCAGGGAGCCAGCTTCCTGGCCAATCAACATGTGTGCCAATAGGTACACACCTCGGGTTTTTTGTCCAATAAGGAAACAAAGAGTTCTTTGTAGAATGACTTGCCTGTAACTGTGTAAAAGCAGTTAGTATACCCTACACCAGAAATATGTGACCCTTGGACAATTCCAGCAAATGTGAAAATATTAACCCTCCACCTGATATCCCCTAAAATAGAGCGGGGAATAAATGATGACAGTACGGGACATCCGAAGGGGGGCCAGGTATCACCTTAAAAAGAGTTTATAATTAGTCTCCACAGCTAATACGTGTGCCGAACTCTTCGATTTAATGGCCCAGAACTGAAAAAAATGTTTAGCTAAGTGGAGAGACCAGGAGTGCCAGCGTCTTAAAACAAGCAGTTTGATGTAACCTGGTAACAGCAAGGGATTGCCCATTATAGACATAAGAGGAGCGTGTGGAAAAGCCCACTTATGGGAAAGTTGCAAGCCGTCCCAAAGATGCATGTTATGTTTAGTGATGGGACAGGTAACCACTCTAGGCTGTTTCAAGTTTAACCAGTGTAGATTATTAATCAGGATTGGATTACATAGGAATGCCTCAAGGGAAACCCACACAAAGGGGCATCCTGCGTTGCAAGTCACTACGCCAAGGGAATTAGTTGTGTCGCTTGTTAATATTTATGAAACTACAGTAGGCCTAGTCCCCCAAGCGCTTTGCTTCAATAAAGAAACTGCAATAACCAGCACTGCAATAACCAGCACTGTAGGATCTGAAGCCAAACTGCAATAACCAGCACTGTAGGATCTGAAGCCTAAAGGAGGGAATATGAATTGGGAAAACTCATGTGAAGTACAAGAATTTGGGTAAGATGCACATTTTCACTGCCGTAATTCTCTCTAACTATCTAAGGAAATAACGTGTCTCTCCCAGGAGGCCAATAATAAAATCAAGTGTGAGAACAATTTAGGGTAGTTAGCCTGTTACAGCATTTCATAAGAAGAGGTAAGGATGATCCCAAATATTGGAGGGCAGAAGGGACCCACGTAAAAGAGAAGGACTGCTGCAGGGACTGGCAGGTGACAGGTAAAGGGACATTTAACACTCTATTTGTTCAAATTGACATGTAGACCTGAAAGGTCTCCAAAATGGTTTAATAAAGGCATTAGATTTATCAAGGAGATTAAGGGATCTAACAAATTGTAGACAAAAGAGACAGTTCCGAAGCCAAAAGGCTAAGGGCTGGAAGTCATGAAGGGCTTTTTAGGCAATTATAGGACCTTCACAGACACTTACAATTAAAAATATCATATTTTATTAAAGACATTAAAAATACTAAACATAAAAACATATATGCATATTGGTGCTCAGCCTAAACTTGGTAAGCATAAACCTCGTATACTCATATACAGGGATGATGACAAATTATGATCAGTGAGTCCTTGGATGGTTATTGTTGTAGAAAATCCTCTACGTGTTTCGCCACAGCTTCATCAGGAGGAACATGTTATGTGGATGATTGTAACCATATATAAATATAGCAGCAGCTATTCTCCCATTGGAGTGAGCAAAACAGGACTGCAGAGGCTTCAATAGTCACAACCTTGGTTCCCCCTAGGGGGCCACAGAAGAAAACCGAGTAAAGAGGAGAGGACTGCAAAGAAGATCATGCCTGTTGATTCAAATAGCATAGCATATGTGTTGAGGCTTTTCAAGAGGAACAGCAAATGTCATAGTTGTAGCATGACACCAGCACCTGAATCTCTTTGATAAGCTGAGATGTAATTTGTTTTGAGACCCTATCCGGGGCCTTGTGGAACATAGATTCGAATTTTCCATCAGGGCTTGCAATTTCACCAGTTCTACTTTGGAAGGAGTTGTATCATCATCCAGGGGGTCTGAGGGTTCTCCAGACGTAAGGGTATCTTCCTTGGTCTGAGGAAGAGCAGGCTCCAGCTTCCTTGACATGCACCCGGGCCTCCCGCAATGTGGTTTGGTTCACTTTACCCTTGTTCTTGGAGGATGTGTGAGCCATGGTGGTAACAGTTGGTGCTCCCGTGGACACTGAAGATAGGTAAGCCAGCAAGTCAAAAGAATAAGGCAGCTGTATGGCATAAATGGCTTGTAATTTTCTCAACCTGGCACAGAGCTGATTAGAGCATGTCCATTTTAGTCAGTCGCACACATCGTTCCCCCAGCTTACTTTTTTTTGTTAGACAAATTGTTACAAAAAGTGGGGTTTTGTCTAATGTCATTAATCACAATATAGCATACACAAAATATATATAATCCAATTTTTATTGAAACATGATAAAAGTCAATAAAATCATAAAAAACATTGGTGGTGACACCAGCCAAATATATTGACCATCAATATATTAATAGACATAAGGTGCCCCCCGGACCTACTACATCTTGATCAGGTATATTGTCCCATATTGTTGAGATCATTATTAATTTGATTTTCAAGAATCAATATCAAATGTAGTCAGTAGAGGTCCAAACTACTGACTACATTTGATGATGATTCTTGAAAATAATTATCTCAACAATATGGGACAATATCTCTGATCAAGATGTAGTAGGTCCGGGGAGTTTTATCATGTTTCAATAAAATTGTATTATATATATTTTGTGTATGCTATATTGTGATTAATGACATTAGACAAAATCCCACTTTTTGTAACAATTTTGTCTAACTTTGGTGATATAGGGGTGTGATGTTGAAAGTTTTGGGGAATCTTACTTAACTTCTATGTATTTACTTGTAACGATTCGTGCAAGCACAATTGGGTTGTTGGATCACAACTGCGGAGGCAACTGAGGATGGTCCAGGTGGAGGGTTCACAGTTACACTTTGTATGGTAGTGAGTGAAGTTGGAACCCCTAGCACATCATACACCACCACAGTTAGGCAATTAAATAATAGAGGAATGTCACTCCCACTGGCCTCAATTGAAAAGCATTGGGGACCTGCTGAGGACTGTAGTTCGGTTGGCACTAGTTAACCTTACTAGTGCGAGCAGTGTAAGTGCATACCAAGACTATTGCAAGTAAGAGTTCACTCTCAAAGTATTATGTGATGCTATGGCAGTTACACTACACTGATAAGTAATTGAATTGTATAACTTCAAATGAGCAATAGTGGTTTCTCCGGTTTGAATCTCCTAGTTGTTCTAGGCAACCGTACTCAGTGGAGACAACTGTGCTGGTTGGGGAAAAGTTCACACCACGGTACTGGTACAATACACAATCTTATATAATGGTATCCAACACATGTAGTGTGTCATGGGGTTACTTGCGGTTCAGTGATCTGTGCAGGACATGGGGGTGTTCCAGGATACCAGTTCCGTGGGTAAGGTTTCAAGGATGTTGTGGGGGACAACTAGTTATCGTGTAGGCCTAAGTAGCTTGCTCGACGTGCTACATCGCTAGAACGCCGAGCAAGTGAACAGCCTACGTCTTTGTAGGCAGAGAGCGGTCCCACCGCGTCATCATCTCTCCTAACCTGACGTGAGGGGGGAGGAGCCGTGAGCGGAGGTCGGACCACCCGTCGCCTGGCAACCAGACGCCGCTGAGGAGGCCGGCCCCGCCACGGTCGCAGGAGCGGTGTCCTTTCCTGACAATATATTTTTTTAAGGCTTTTTTAATTTCCTTTTTATCTGGTGATCTGGTCAGTAATATAATTCCTGTCTTAGAGTAGCTACACTCACCACTCCTCTCTATCTATGGAGGAGCAACATAGCCACCCTCAGACAGCAGCACTGTAAACCTGTGGAGAGGGTAGTGTTAGATGTAGTTCACATAGTTAAAGAAAAATAAAGGTATAAAGGATATAGGGATGAAGATTTTGCCTAAATGAATAAAAACTAACCATTTTAAGCATCCCTGTCAGTGTCTTTTGCTGGACAACTGTTAAAGGAAGTTGAAAAATAACAGACTTACTGGCAGGTGGGAATAAGGGAAATATCCTAAAAAATCAATGGAAACACTACATCTAAGGATTGGTAAGCTGAAATATATTACATTTTTGTTTACAAGTTTAGGTATGCTTTAATAGCTGTGCAGAATACTACGAAAAGCAGAGAAGTAAATACAAGAGAAGAGAAAAAGGATTCTGAGAAAGACTTATGTTTTTATTTGACATAAAGCTAAATGTAAAAGTTAAAAAGTGAACTACAGATCCAAAATATGTGATGCCAGAATAAGGTGTCACTGACTCGGTCTGTGAAAATTGTACCACACCACATAGAGCATTAAGCATTGAAGTCAAAATGTTTTTATGCTGACGAAATCACTTACAATTGATGCTGCTTTTTGATGTTTAAACATTTAAGCTTCCTGCAGAATCAGCTGCTCCTCTGAGCAGAATCAGCTGGACCTCTGCAGGGTCCTTTGGAGCCACCCTTGTGTGTACTAGCAAGCTGTGTGTGTCTCCACAAACGCACAGGCAAAGCAAGGTAAAGCCATTCCCCTGCTCCGAGTTCCTCCCTTCTCCTTTCTCCAGCCTAGTGGATGGACAGCTGCTGGAGACTGCTCTGTCCCTTGTGACCTTGTGGATAGAAACATCAGGGGAATTGAGCTTATAGAGTTGGAGCCAGCTGTTCTAAAATATGATGACTGTAAGTGCTTGGGTAAAAATGTAAAGAAATACTTTGCTGGGCAATGTATATTTGTTTGATCTGGATTTATTATTAAAAACAAAGTTTGAAAGTTTCATACTACCGTAAAAGGTATTTCCCAAGCACATAATTAAAAGCAGGGCAATACCTGCCCTGCATGCCGCCTAAGGCTGTAAAGCCCCCTGGTGGTTGCTGCTGGTTGAGCTTTTGAGGGGGGCATGTGCGGCAGCGATGAATGCGGTGGGATGGGCGGCTGTGGGACCAGACAGAGAGCCGTGCCTGTCAGGGGCTCTCTGCCTGGTCCTGCCCAGCTGACTGATGTCACTGGCTGCCAGGAGCTGGGAGGGATACCAGCCAGAGCATACTGCTCAGCTCCTTGGCATTTTTTTTAGCAAAAGCTTGCCTTCCAGACATGAAAGTAGGCAGAATTTAGTCTCAAGATTCTCCCCCATAGACTTCAATGGGGTGTGCTGCTGAGTTGTTTCACGGATTTCAAATACGATTCCATGTACCTCAGCAAATCGAACCTCAGAAGGTTTGCTCATCCCTAGATTATATCACATCAGATAACACAGTCTAGAGATTTTGCACAGGTATTTGGCTGCAGCTAGTCATGATCGAATCAGATTTTTTTTCACAATTCTTATTAATTTGAATATTTGCATAAATATCTATCTGATTAAGGGCCTATTCACACTATATAAGATGACTGCCGTCTTACAGTAACTGAACAGCATCAATCAATGTGCCCTGCTCACACCACAATGCTGGTGTAATCTGAGGTGCAAACAAATGCAGGCACTGCGCTGCTGTGCAGAGACCTGAAGGATATGTATACTCCCAAGAAAGTTAAAAAAGAAAATATACAAAGTGCCCTGCGTTGTAATAACTCAGGGAATCATGGTGCACCGGTGCCACTCAATGGACACTAGCTACTGTATGTGGTAAAAAGCTGCATTTTAAAGTGTGGCTAGTGTAAATAAGTCCTTATAGAAAAATCACACAATTTAGCAATCATGCTTCAAGAACTGCATGATTTTCCGCTAACTACACAAATCTGCATTGATATATTCAAAAGAATTTTAAAAATTAAACATAACTGTTGATTTTGCCTAACTTGCGCATCACTTTCACTATTCAGTGATTAAAGCAGTTCTGTGTGTTCTTACCATGATCTGTGTGAACTGTCAGACAGGAGCATATGCCTACAGATTGTCATCTGAACCTGCCAACATTACAGGTATCAGATAAAATGTTTCTAGTGTCTAAGGCTCTGATGCCCAACATGCAGCCCATCCTCCCCAGTGCTCTGCTATGTCCCAAACCTAAAATTTAAGTCTGGAGCAAAGCAGGGTGGATACTGAGTGTCAGAGGCTTCAGTGGGCGTTTTAACAATAAAACCGCTGTGTGTCAGAGCGCTCCATAAGAGCTCTCTGTAGCAGAAACTTTAAACACAATGCTTCTGTATTCTGTTTACATAAAAATGGACATGGCATAATGTGATGTCACAGCACTTTCTCTTAGTCCAGAGGCTAGGGCAGAACTGATGCGGATTTGTTCTGCCCCTGCAACAACAGATCTCTGCTATAGTGTTCTATTGCTGTCCCTTTACAGCCAGCAATAAATCACTATTCAATGTTATCTGCTGTTGCAGAGCTGCATGAGGGACTGGGCCATGTCTCTAATGACCTGATCTACACTGCATGAAAAACATTTTTTTTTTTTTTAAAGAAGCTGATCAAATGTAAGAAAAATTATCAGTTAATAAAAAAATCCCCTCTCCCCATTAATTCCCAGGTCCCAACAAATACTGCTGACTAGCATCTTTACCACGCCAGCATCAAAAGCATTCGTAAAGGAAATGTAATTTAGAATTTTAATGAGAACCTATGAAAATGTAAATTGTGCAAATTTCAGTCCGCACAAACCCAACTTGATTTTATCGTTACACAAAAACTGATGCTTTTTTCCTCCATGTGTGCATTGTTATTTAATAATATTAGTAACTTTACACAAACTAAGCCCTCTGGACATGTCGGAGTCCACTCTTGGGATCCCTATACTTACTAAGTTGACTATCACTGGTCTAAGGCTTAAACACTAGCCACTACACATAGAAGATAATAATATTCTAAACACAGTAGAGCAGAGATGCACATGGATGAATTAGTGTACCTTGCTACTATTGGTAAAAAAGTGGGGTCTTATGGGGATGGGGTGGAGCTTTGTGGCATTGCAATTTGGCACAAAAACAGGGCTATTCACAAAAGGGTAAAAAGTTTGGCAGGAGAAGTGAACAATCTAGGCCAGAATAGCTGATTTGTAAAAATTCTCCAATTCAGCTCACTTTCCAGTTCAGCTTTGTTGTCCTAGATTGTTCACTTCTACTGCCTTCTCCAAACTCTTCACCCCTTTGTGAATAGCCCTATAAATATTCCATGATATTTCTTATGTGCTAAAGAGAGTAGACCCATATAGCACATGAGGAATCTTTTGAGTCTAGAGATAGTATATATATTTTTTTTTCCTGTAGCAAGCAATTATAGCATATTTCATACAAAACCTGCTTCATGGGGCTGTTCTTTTGCTTAAATCACCTGTTCTCTTAATATCTGGATACTGAAGACTTCCTGTTAGCAATGGGGATTGAGATTAGCATGTGAAAGGGTCAATCACAGCGCAGAGACTCCACTGATTGCAATCACTGTCTAATGAGTCTGGCGATGGGATGATGCCATCATTTTGCAGGTGCTTGGGTGCCACTTGACAAGGAGCAGAGTGACCTAATTAGTAACCCTCTTGTACATAAACACTTATAGTTCTTGCAAGAGAATGCTGATGAGTTTATATCATCTCCATGGTTATTTTAATCACATTGCAGGCTGTGCTATAGAAAAAGGACATTTATCTGGTATAAGAGGAAAGAGTGTATCAAGAGAAGAAAAGGAAAAGATGATTTCCAAATGGTGAGATACCATTGTGTTACTTGCATCCAGACTTGGACTGATATTTTCAATTTGACAGATAGTTTGATTTCTCTGAGAGTGTCTGTAAGCTATTGTGAACACCTGAGAGATGCTCACTATTTTTTTTAATCAACAGCCATAGTTACTGCAACCACTAGCTAGTCTTTCCGTATTAAGTAAAATGTTCTTATCCCGAAGGGTTAATTATTAAGTGGAGTAACCTAGAGCAGGCAATGACAATTCACCTTACGGACAAACAGGTACAGAATGGAGTCTTACTGGCACAGTACACCTAAAAAGTATCTAAACCCAGGAACAAACATGGAATTTATTGCAGCCTACCAGTCTGTAGATGTGGTTGCTGCATTCGTTTTATTTTGTTCAGGCTTTTCTTCCCCTTTATTTTCACCTGACGGTTCCGTGAGTCGGAACGGCGGCGTCCCCGGGACCCATTACACTGGTGAACCTACTACTTCTTATGCAGAATACTAATGCTCACCTAATGCAGAGAGTGGGGGACGCTTGACTTCTGATAGGGGGGCTCTTCTAATGGTCTTTCTTTCATTTAGTTTGCTTTGTGTTTGTTATATGCAGAAATTGATCAATGGATGAGGAAGGTGTTTGAGGTGGTGTCTCAAGGTGAGGTGTGATCTACTTGATGTGTACAAGGCCAGGCAACATCACCATATCAACTTCATATAGCACAGATTGCACATTAGATCAGAGCACAATTATTTTTTTAAAGTTGAACAAACTTATTGTAATAAACAGTGCTTGGTCATATTTGTCTGATGATTAAAAAAATAACTTTCTGTTACCGAAACTAATTTTTTCAATAAATTGTACAATAGTCGCACACTTGAATATGTGCTTGCCATTATTTTTCCTAGACTTCTTTTTTCAGAGCTAGTTATTACTTAAAGCGGACCTTTACCCATATCTTTAAAAGAACAACAAACACACCTTTACAAATGTTTAGTAATGGCAATCTACAAACACATGCTCCTAGATAATTGCAGGCTTTGTATTCATTGCATACCTTAATTCTCTTTCCTTTCCCAGTGTTCTGAAAGTGGCCATGTTAACTAAGGGCAGATTACCAGCTCTCCTTTCATTTCCTGAATTTCTGGCACATGTGACTAGACATGTGACCCATCCTGAGATCTCGTGAGATTACAGATGAGATTTCCCAGCAATGCAGCAAATGTGAGTATATCCAAATCCTCAAGGGTAGGCTATCATGAGGGAGCTCCAAAGGTATCCACATGAGATTGTATAACGCTATTTATGTGTCAACAAAGTAAAGACGACTGTATGGAACATATAGGCATCGCATCTGTACCGTGCTATATTGGATATAAAACAGTACGTCCTGGGGGACAGGATCAACCACGTCCCCTGTTGTACCTCTGTGTACAGTCGCCAATGGTATATAGCTGGTTATACAGTACAAACATTCTGCACGTTGTCCAATATGTTAATATTCAATATGAGAAAAACAAATATGAATACAAGGGTCTCATCATATTCATATGCAGCTGTGTAAGGAAAAATAGATAGTATCTAGACTGACATGGATGTCATCTAGTAAGGTGTATAGACAGTCCAACTGGCATTTCAAACAAAAGTTACACAGCCCAATAGCCACTACGTTCCTGTCATGTTTCGCTCCTGTCTGAGCTTTCCCAAAGGTGCGTGGATTATTATTATTGCAGAATCACAAAGTCTCGGTGGTCTCTGGTACCAACACAATCAGACTTGACCACTCACTCTGAGATTTTTCAATTACTCCCAGGTCTAACATCTTCTCCACTTCCTCTCAGACGGCCTTCCTCTGAGCTTCTGGGATATGGTAAGGCCGGATATTTGACCCCTGGTTCAGTGATAATATCATGGACTATGACATTACTTAGCCCTGGGAGTCTAAAAAATTTTCTTTATTTATCTGCAAGAATTACTTTACTTGCTGGGTTTGTGCTCTAGACAGGGTATTTGCTACTTGGATGCTGTCCACAACAACCTGAGGCTCAAGTCTTGCAACAGCCAGTGAAGTTACCAGTTTCCTGTCCGGTCAGGGCTTTAATAAGTTTATATGATATATCTGGTACGGCTTTCTCTTGCCTGGCTGGTGGACTTTATAATTTACCTCCCCCACTTTTCCCACAATTTCAAAGGGACCCTGCCATCTGGCCAAGAAATTACTTTCCACAGTGGGAGTCAGCACCGCCACTCGATCCCCCACTTGGAAGTGCCTTACTTTAGGGGACCTATTATAGACCCGTTGTTGAGCCTCCTGGGCTTTTTACAAATGTTCCTTAACCAATGGCCTCACACTTGCGATCCTTCCCTGCATCTGGGAGACATATTCAAGAACACTCTTACGCTGAATGGGTTCACCTTCCCATTACTCTTTGACAAGATCAAGCAACCGGCGGGGTCTCCACCCATATATCAACTCAAAGGGTGAGAATCCAGTGGAGGCCTGGGGCACTTCTCGAATAGCAAACAGGAGTGCCCATAACAGGCTGGTCCCAGTCTTTCCCATCCTTTTGTACTACTCTTTTAAGCATGGACTTAAGGGTTTTATTAAAGCGTTCTACCAAGCTGTCTGCTTGTGGATGGTATACCAATGTGCGCAGCTGTTTAAACCAGAACAGCTTGCACACATCTGCCATAACATTCGACATGAATGGAGTGCCCTGGTCAGTGAGTAGCTCCTTAGGGAAACCGATCATTGTAAACATTTGGAATAACTCCACAGGAGGTATTCTGCAGGGGTAGCGCTTCAGAATGTCAGGTGGCATAATTGAGGAACAACAGTTTGTAGAAATGACCCTTAGCAGATTTTACCAGGGGATCCACTTTATCCATTGCTATCCGTTCGAAAGGGAACCTCAATTATGGGCAGAGGGACCAAAGAGCTATGGAAGTGAGTCACTGGAGCGGTTAACTGGCAGGATAGACAAGAAGTACAGTATTTCTTTGCCTCTGCTATCAGGCCAGGCCAGTAAAACCGGTCGGTGATCCGTGCCTCCATCTTCTCAATTCCTAGGTGCCCCCCTAAAACATCATTATGGGCCAGGTCAAGAATCTTTAATCGATACTGTTGGGGTACCAGCAATTGTTCTACCACATCTTTTCTTACTTTGATAACCTGATAGAGCAAATCATTACATACCACAAAATGTGGCCACCGCTCATTTGCACCTGGCTCTTGGAGAACCCCATTTACCACTATAACTTGTTCTTGTGTCCGAGCAAAAGTGGAGTCCTGCATCTGGGCAGTACCATATGCCCCCTGGGGAACACCCAAATGCGGTAGGGCAGGAATAGAGGCCATTCCTCCTCATCTTCTCCCAGAGAGATTAGTTTCTCCCAAGTCTCTGGGCTGTTCAAGTAGTTCTCTTCCCACAGTTCCAAAAATAATGGACAATCTCTTCCCAGTATAACATCATGCACCAAGTTCCTCACCACCCCACCTCTTGGGTAACAGTGCCACATGCTTTGGAGATGGTCACCGAAATGAGGGGTACTCCCTAATGACCCCATGAATGCACACAACCCGTAGAGTATTGCTTACCGGGCCGATCCTCCCGACTACTCTGGGGTGGACAAGGGTAACCATGGTTCCGGGGTCCAACCAGGCCTTGGCAGGGAGGTGGCTCACTCGAATTTCGCACTCAAATCTCCCCTCGTAAGGGCAAGGTGCGCCGTGCAAGCTTTATGAGCATAAAAAGACCCCCTGCGGAGAACCCCGCATTCCATGGGCTCCTCCTGCAGCGGGCACTGTGCCTGGGTATGACCCCAGGAATGACACCATCAACATTGTACATCCCCCATTTTCCAAGCAGGAACAGACCTTTGTGGAGGCAAGGGAGGTGACTCTTTGCCTTGCGAGATGCTGGTTTAAGGGTTCTATGGGACTTCCTTCCTAAGTGCTGGTTTCAGGCTTCTATGGGACTTCCTTCCTAGGTGCTGCAGTTGACCCAATTGGCCGGGGCAAAATGGGCCCATGGTGCTTAGTAGGACTGAGCAGATCCTCCACTGCGATGTACCTTTCCACCATCTCGACAAGATGGGTCACTGTTTTCGGGTCTCCATGGCTGACCCATCGCCAAAGGTCGTTTGGCAGGGGCCTCAATTATCGGTTCAACGCAACCTGTTCCATGATCTGGGAGTCAGACAATGCCTCAGGCTGCAGCCATTTTTTAATCAGCTGCACCAGGTCCTACACCTGGGACCTTGGAGCCCGATCAAAACGATACCTCCATTGGTGTACTCGTTGTGCTCAAACGACAGTAGTCTCCCCCCAGACGAGCCAGAATTTCTGCCTTTAGCCGTTCATAGTCTTTAGCTTCATCAGGTGGCAGATCAAAGTATGCCTTTTGAGGATCCCCAGTAAGTAAAGGAGCAATAAGGCCAGCCCACCAGTCTTGGGGCCACCCTTCTCTTTCTGCGGTTCTCTCAAATGTAGCAAGAAATGTCTCTATATCACTTGGGATCAACTTCTGCAGATAATGGTTGGCCCTCACGGTCAACTGGTTGCCAGGGACAACAGCTGCTTGCTCAAGGCCCTGAGAAAGATGCTGCAATGCCTCCTACAAGGCAGTCACCTGGGTCTGTATAGCCCCATGCTGTGTTTTCGTGGGACAGGAAGGACTTCCGGCAGTTTATTAGTTCCTGTAGATTGTTATTTAACCTACGCCCCCGGACCTACCACACCGACCGCATAAAGGTCATGACCCTGATATCGTACCTAAAGGGAGAACCCAGGGCCTGGGCGGAGACCTACCTGCAGGAGGACGACGACTTGCTGGATTCCTTCCCCCAGTTCCTGGAGGCTATGGCTCTCCTATATGAGGATGCCAGCAAGCAATTAACTGCTGAAACAGCGATAAGGGGCCTCAAGCAGGGAAGAAGACCTGTGGAGGACTATATCGCGGAATTCAAGCGATGGGCCAGGGAGACGGAGTGGAATAACATCAGCCTCCGCAACCAGTTCCGCCTCGGCCTTTCTGAGGCGTTGAAAGACGAGATTGCACGTGATGCACTGCCCCACTCTCTGGATGATTTAATTCAACGCTCCGTGACTATTGATCGACGTCTCCGGGAAAGAAAGGCCGAAAGGGTATAAAGCAACCCCCACCATTTAGAAGATCCCGATCACCGCCGAAAGATGAGCCCATGGAGGTTGGAGCCTTGAGGGGACCTCTCTCTCCAACCGAGAAGAACAAAGACGTTCTCTCAACTTATGCCTCTACTGCGCAGCACCCGATCATACGGTAGCCACGTGTCCATTGGCGAAGAGGAAGACCGAAGGTAATGTCTCTCACATTTGCAAACTTACTCCTAGTCTAGACCGACTTAACCCTTACCTCTACGTTTCTCTCACCTTACAGCGGGATCTAGAGAGGATCGTCGTTGAGGCGATGGTGGATATCGGGGTATCACGTACCTGGTAGGGAGACCGAATGTTTGAGGAGGCTTCTCTTGCACCTCGTGTCTTGTGGCCTTTGAGGTTGGGGACAAAGGCCAGGCAGACAAGGAGTGGCACAAGTGCTCAGGGAAATCCAGTAATCGAGGTCACAACAAGCCGGGGTGAAAAGCCAGGAGATCCGATGCAGTACAAAAGGGTGCAGGCAGAAGAATATCCAATAAACGGTCCAAGGTCAAAAGGCAGGCAGCAAGCAGGGATGGTTGTCAAACAGGAGCAGGTGAAAATCCAGGGAGTTCAGGTGCATACATGATAAGGCTAAACAGGATACAAGGAACACAATCAAGCTGAAAAGACAAACCAGCAACTAATGGGCATGTGAGCCGGGTTTAAATAGGGCAGTGAATCAAACAATCATGTCACTTCCTGTGCGCCTTTCCACGCCAAGTGTGCGTCACTTCCGGTGCGTGCTTTGGCGCGTTTTTCCATGGGAAGGCTGTGTACTACGGGGCCTGCGGTAATTTCATAGACCAAATCATTGTACAGCGGAATAAAATACCACACGTGTTAAAGCATAAACCGGTGTCTGTAAGTTTCATTGACGGGTCTACCTCACCTTCTGGGCCAATAACGTCCCACACTCAGCCACTGTTGGTGACCTGTGGAGAGGGGCATACCGAATACCTCGTGTTCGTTGTGATTCCTTCTCCGATCTTCCCCATAGTGTTGGGTCTGCCCTGGGTTACTCTTCACCATCCCACTATACTTCGTCAGGGGGAACAGTCCAGTTACGGTCTCCATACTGTACAAAAACTTGTTACCCCGTCTCACTCGTTATGTTAAGCACTTCAGAGAGCATACCGCATTATCTCCATGAATTCTCTGATGTCTTTAGCAAACAGTTGGCAGAGACATTGCCGCCTACGACTGCCCTATCGAGCAAGTACCAGGCAGTCCCATTCCTTCTGGACGGGTTTACCCTCTCTCACAACCAGAATTAGCGCACCTAAAGACCTACTTGGATGACAATCTCAAGAAAGGTTTCATCAGACCTTCCACCTCCCCTGCCAGTGCAGGGATGTTCTTTGTGAAGAATAAAGATGGTGCCCTGCGGCCCATAATCGACTACAGGGGGCTCAACAAGATAACCATTAAAAACCGGTACCCGCTACCTCTTATACCCGAATTTATCGAGAGGTTACAGACTGCCCGAATCTACACCAAACTGTATCTCCGCGGAGCATACAATCTAATATGGATTCGGGCAGGGGACGAGTGGAAAATCGCGTTCAAGACTAGGTACGGTCTTTTCGAGTACACTGTGATGCCTTTTGGGTTGTGTAATGCTCCTGCCACTATCCAACATTTCGTGAATGACATCTTCAGGGATCTGCTAGTTGTCTGTGTCATCATATACCTGGATGACATCCTGGTGTACTCGAACTGCACAGTAGAGCATCGAAAACACGTCCGACGGGTTCTGGCTCGCCTCCGGGCCCACTCATTGTACGTCAAGCTGGAGAAATGTGTTTTCGAACAGTCAGCTATATCGTTCCTAGGGTATAGTATCACCCCCGACGGCATCCAAATGGACCAGTCTAAAGTCGACTGCATTCTAGAGTGGCCGGTTCCTAAATCCAGGAAGGCTCTTCAAAGCTTTCTGGGGTTCTCGAATTACTACCGGAAGTTCATCAAGAACTTCTCAGAGATTGTCAAACCCCTGACGAGGTTAACCAGTCCCAAAATACCCTACTCCTGGGACAAGGAGACCCAGGAGGCGTTCGATAACCTCAAACGAAGGTTTACTACCGCTCCTATCCTCCAACTGCCTGACCCCGAATACCACTATGTTCTAGAGGTGGATGCCTCTCACCTCGCCCTGGGGGCCGTTCTCTCGCAGCATCCTTCACACTCAGAGCCTCTACACCCAGTCGCCTTCTTCTCCAGAACATTGAACACCACCGAGAAGAATTACCCCATCGGTGAGAAAGAGCTGCTGGCCATCAAAGACGCCCTGGGTAATTGGAGACACCTCCTGGAAGGAACCAAACACCCAATTACTATTCTTACAGACCATCGCAACCTCCAGTTCCTCCGAACTTGTAAGACGATGTCTGGCCGTCAAGTAAGATGGAGTCTGTTTTTTGACAGATTCGACTTCCACATATCCTATCGTCCTGGATCAGTAACGGGAAGGCGGATTCTCTTTCCCGCATAAACGAAGAAGGGGCAAACCCCGACCAGCCTACCTTCCTGATTCCCCCTGAGCGATTCGTAGGACTTACCACTCAGTTCACACAGCAGCTAAGAAAGCCCCTTTCCACAGGGGACTCCCCTCTTCCCTCTGGACTCTCTCAAGGAGATGACGGGCTATACTTCAAAGGAGAGAGGTTATACGTACCACCCACGATGCAAACCTCGTTGATCCGCCTCTTACATGACAATCCTCTAGCCGGACACCCTGGAGTTTCTAAAACAATAGATCTAGTCAAGAGAAGTTTCTGGTGGCCAGGCATGACCAAAACCATCTACACGTACGTGGTCACCTGTGACGTCTGCGCTGCGATTAAACACCAGCGTAGACCTCCTTATGGACTTCTGACATCCCTAGCCATACCGAAACGGCCTTGGGAGGCCATCTCCATCGATTTCATTGTAGACCTACCCAATTCAGGGGGGTGCAATACCATCATGGTCACAGTTGACCGGTTGACGAAGATGGCCCACTTCTCTCCCTTGAAGAAACTGCCTACCTCAAAAGAGACGGCTCACGCCTTCGTTAGCCAAATCCTCAGATTACACGGCCTACCAACCCAGATCGTATCCGACAGAGGGAGCCAGTTCGTGTCCAAGTTCTGGAAAGCGCTATGCGAGACACTCCAGATAGACCACAGGATGTCCACTGCCTACCATCCTCAGACCAATGGTCAGACCGAAAGAACAAACCAGTGTTTGGAGCAATATCTCAGGTGTTATTGCACCCATCTCCAAGATGACTGGTATGACCTCCTCCCACTCGCTGAATTTTCCCACAATAACGCCACCAACTCATCCTCCCAACATACCCCTTTCTACGCCAATTACGGATTTCACCCAAGCAGTCTACCCTCCTCTTTCACACCGACCAATGTTCCCTCCGTACAGGATTACCTGACGTCTCTGCAGAAAACCTCAGAATGCTTACAAACTAATCTGAAGACCGCCCAGGACAGGCAGAAATGGTTTTACGACACGCGCAGGATTAACCCTCCTACAGTTCGTCGGGCCTTTCTCCATTGAGAAGGTCTTGAACCCTAACGCGGTTCGACTCGTCCTCCCCCCTGAATGGCGAGTTCATCCCACCTTTCATGTTTCGCTGCTTAAGCCGTTCAGGCCGAACCCGTTCCCGGACAGGACACCTCCCCCCCGTTCCTCCTGTCGAGGTATGAGGTGAGACCGAGTACGAGGACGATACTGGCTCTTCCCTCCAGTACCTCATATGCTGGAAGGGGCATGGTCCGTCCGATGACTCCTGGGAGGACTCCCTAGATGTACATGCCCCCCGTTTGACCAGAGCTTTCCATCGTAGATATCCTGATCGACCAGCTCCAGCTGGGAGCCCCGGGGGTGTTCCCTTGGGGGGGTACTGTGACGATTCCCCTCGGGGCCAGGCCGCCTCGGTCCTGCCGGCTTCTGTGACGGCCGCTCCGCGTTCCACGGTGGAACGCAGAAGCCGCTCGACTTCCTGATTGAGAGGCGAGCGGCTTGCGTTCCACGGTGGAACGCGGAAGTCGCTCGTTCCGGCCGGCGGCTCCTCCCACATCCTTGGGCTATTTAAAGCCCCAGCTGAGGCAGCATGGCATGGCTACAATTGGAGTCAGAACGCCTGCTGCCTCCTGAACCAAGCCTTTCTGGACCCCATACTCCAAGTGACAGCTCACCATTCACCTGGACTTAAACCCTGTGGAAAAGCTGCTCTGCACCATCTCCAACCGCAAGTATCGCTCCAGTTGGAGCCTAATACAGACTGTCAGCTTTACCATATCCCTGCTTCCAGGCTGGGCATATACACTTGTTGCATAGTATTGGGATTACCTGCTCGCTTAACTATACATCAGTAGAACCTTACTACATCAACGCTATGCTAGTTCACCTATGACTTTTATATTGCTACTTATGGGATGCTATGAGTAAATAGCCCTAATTATATTTTTGTTACTACCGGCTGTAATGCAAGAGTCTCAAACTCCCCTTTAAGACTGGGAGTGACGCCTGAGACTCAAGCCTGAGAAGCCACTTGTCCACACCGCCAGTAAATCCCCTCCGCAGTTGCGTTCCACTCCGAACACATACAGTAGACGTGACAGTTATCCAGAGTCAGCTGTTTAATCAGCTCCTCCATTGTTTCAGCCTTTGGGGTTTGTGCAGCTTTATTAATATAACAGATTGTCTTCACTGACCAGCTGGATAACTTAAACAGCGATTCTTCAGTATAACAGAAAATAACAGTCTCACCAACTTGAAGATTTCAGAGCTGCAATCGCAGTTAAACAGTCCCAGTGTGTGGGTGGGGGTGGGGGGGGATTTATCAAACCTGGAGCAGACAGAATCTGGCGCAGTTAAGCTTTGAAAATTAAAGATAAAAGCTGATTGGTTGCTCCAGATTCTGTTCTGCTCCAGTTTTGATAAATTCCCCCCTATGTATGTTCCACATCCCGGTAGCAAATTAGCAAATATTATAGAATGTGAGGAAGCAACAATTTCAGTTGCTGTGTAGCCACTGAACCCACCAGTAGGTGGTAATTTTTTGTTATTTCACATTTTCATTGGGGTTTAGCGTTTAGTGAAATGCGTAATACTGTGCATGTACTCAATATTTTGGGGGTTTGTTTAAGTTAAATAAATACACTCTAATGTTGATTGGTGTTGAATGTAAAGTTGGTTGGTGTGGGTCCTGTTAAAAAAACGGCCTAGTGAAAGTGTTTAAAGATTGTGCATGTACGCCTGGCAATATTTTGGGGAACATTTTGGGGGGAACATTTTATTACTATCAAAAATACTCTGTTCTGTTTCTGTTTAAAACGGCTTCAAGACTGATCTTTGAGCGCTCGCCATTTGTGCTACATTCGCCAACGTCACACCTTATCTGCTGCAGGCTGGCATTGCATGCTGTTATGTTTCTATGTTACTACTACTAATACTATTACTGTCTATTAGGACCCCCAAATCTTTTTTCCACCTCAGTTTCCCCCAGTGTAGCTCCCATTGAGTAGTGTGCATGTATATTTTTAACACCAAAATGCCTGAGTTTACATTTAGTTGCCCATTCTCCCATTTTATCCAGGCCCTGATGTAGTATTGCTATATCTTGTTTTGATTATAAATAATTGTTAGTTGCAGCCCTAGTGACAACACTTTGCTGGGGTGACAACGCACAGGTGACACTGACACCGCTTTTTGAGTTCAGGTCCACTGTAAGTATGACTCCTGCTACAAAATCTGAAAACACTTCCATTTTGTAACCATGTGTTCAATATGTCATTAATGATTGTCATGATCACTGTGTCTCTAACAGAAGCCACACTGCATCACATAACTTATGAAATATAATATAATGTTCACAGATGAATAATAGTTTGCATGTCAATGTCTGTATGTAAATACATATTTGTCATTGTTTTCCTGAGTATGCCCGTGGATGGCATTTATGCTGATGTTTACATTATAAATTGCCATGATTTGCACTTGTGTCATTTTCATACCATTAATGTCATACAGACTGCAGGTTACTCGGAGGACTTCATTCATAAGCCTACAGCTATTAACCCATCTCAAGAGCCTAGCACCATTGTGTGGTTGCTAGAAACCATCCGCAGCAAAATGACGCGCGTTTTTACCGTGACAAACACGCATTTCCGAGGGCTACTTGGCTGTATCCCAATGGAAACACGCGACAAAAACGCCACAAAGAAGCTCATGTACCTTTACGGCAATGTGTGAACCATACCCATAGAGAACAATGGGTTTTTCATGTTTGAGCGTTTTGTAGAGTTCCCTAAAGTGATATCAGGTAGAGCTACAATCTGGTTGATTGTCCTATTGAAAACCTAAGAAGTTGTATATCAAGATAACGTAGTGGTCAAGACACATTTGCCCAGCTGAGACTTCAAATAGCTTTAGATCTTCCAATATGATTATATGTGCAGTTATTTTGTTTTAGGAATGTCATTCACCTGTAAAAGCCTTACTTATTTAGGGGGTTATTCACGAATGAGCCGAAGGATCCAGCCATAGCTTCGGCTCTCTTCGGCCGACGGAGCCTTTCGGTAATGTGACCCTGGTAGTTCTGCCACTGTATAGAGGACTACAAAACCTAACAAAACACAACAATGCAGAATACCACCAGCTATAAAGGACTACAAATTCCAGCAATAAATTATACAGAAATGCAGAATAATATGAAGCTACATACTCCGTGGTAAAGGACACCTACCCCAGAGCCGACATTAACCCCACACAGCTACACCAGAGCCGACATTAACCCCGCACAGCTACCCCAGAGCCGATATTAACCCCGCACAGCTACCCCGGAGCCGATATTAACCCCGCACAGCTACCCCAGAGCTAATATTAACCCCGCACAGCTACCCCAGAGTGGCCATTAACCCCGCACATCTACCCCAGAGCGACCATTAACCCCGCAAGGTAACCCAGAGCGACCATTAACCCCGCACAGCTATCCCAGGGCGACCATTAACCCCGCATAGCTACCCCAGAGCGACCATTAACCCCCCGCACAGCTGCCCCAGAGCCGACATTAACCCTGTACAGTAGGCTCTGAGGTGGGTGTGCGGCTTTAATGGCGGCTACCAGTGGTATCGGCACATCCCTGGTACACTAGGCTAGACTCAGACTCCTACCTTGAATGTAGGAGTAGGAGTCTGCCTCACGCTGCTCCTCAGGCTATCCCTCAAGCTGCTGCTTTCAGTCAGATACAAACTGCATGGAACTCTGTCTCCTATGTAATGTGGCCGTTTTGCTCATGCACACCAGAGGGGTAGTGCACAGCATGTGACCTACACTGCCTGCATCCAATTCAGCCTGCAAGCACCCCATCTGCCACTACAGGCACCGAAAAGGACAGACCCAGGAGGCTCTCAATGTTGATTAGCTCCTCCCTCTCATTCCCCTGCTCAGAGCATCAGTTCGTCGGGCACTAGTGCTGTATGCATCAGCCTGCTCAATAGGCAATTGCCCTCGCCCCCCTGTAGCAACGCCGCTGTTCGGCTCGACTGAGCCGAAGTGACAGCCGAAGCAGGGCGAATGGCCTGCTGAAGACTGGTCGTAAGTGACAGCCGAAGCAGGGAGAACGGCCTGCTAAAGGCCAGCCGTAAGCCCTGCAAATGACAGCTGGGCAGAGCCAGTCATGATCTCACAGCTGGCTCCGCCCAGTTGTACTGACAGATCAGCGTCTCCAAATGACCTGGGGATGCTGATCTGTCATTAAATAAAAACAACTGCATTCCTCCAAATGGTGATGCGGCGTGCAAATATAAATGAATCTCGGCGTATGGAAGATCTCACCCTTTTACTTACAAACCATGGGGGAAAATTCAGAAAAAGGTGGCACTATTGGATTGCGCTGAGGCACACTGCTGTATCGGTCTTTATTATCAGGTCTTACTATATGTGAGCCTGAAATTCTAAACTACAGTAATTAGTAAAGATAACTACATGAAAGTATCCCAGACCATCCTTATTAACCTTTTTGCTGCCATAGCTGCTTTGTTGGGGTTTTGTTTGCATTTTTTGCACACATGTTGAAATACAAATTTTAGGCCACAATATTACCGTATTTGCCAGCGTATAAGACGGGTTTTGAGACCTTAAAACATCCCCCGAAAATCGGGGGTCATCTTATACGCCGGGTACATACGGAAGGATGCGGTATACAAAGCTATACCTAACATTTTCGGCTATTAGACCCCTAATGTCACCTCTGCACTCAGGTGAAGCTAATTACAAGAGGAACTTTACCAATACCTTCAAAATAACAACAAAGGCACCTTTAGAAAATTTAAGTAATGGCAATTTCGAAACAAATACTTATAGATAATTGCAGGCTTTGTATTTTACTAGGGGCAGATTAATTCGTCTCCCTTTACTTCCTGGAACTCTGGCACATGTGACCATGCACATCATTTCAGGGGAAGAAAATGCCTTTCCCTGAGCTCTAATGAGATTACAGAAGAGATTTCCCAGCAATGATCTGTTGATGATAAGGCAATCCCAGTGTGCAATGCTTTGCCAAACTGAAGTAATTCTGCCCTTTCAAAGCACAAAGTGAATGCTCTGTGTAAGTATTTAAAAATCACAGTATTTTACACCTGACATGTACAATCAATGCCAGAACACCTAGAATTAAACAGATAAATGCCAACCATAACTCAATTATAAAACACTGTCAGGGGAATTTATCAAAACTGGAGCAGAGATAATTTGGAGCAGTTGCCTGTGGCAACCAATCAGTTTCTCTTTTTTTATTTTCAAAGCTTAACTCAACAAAATAAAGAGTGAAGAGATTGGTTGCCGTGGACAACAGCTTCACATTCTGTCTGCTTCAGTTTTGATAAATTCCCCCCTGTATGTTTTTTATGTAATGTAAAAATGTGGATAACATACTCATAGCAGTAACACCTTAAACCTTATCATTTATATTCCACTGGTATGAGGGCAAAAAACAGACCAACTCATCTGCATTCTCCTCTCCCGGGAAGATTGTGCATGTAATTTGACGGTAGATACAGGGACTCGTGTATGTGACTGTATACAGGAAAAGGTTAGTTTTGCCTTTAGGCCTAAAGAAATGTAAAATGCAAGACCTTACATAAATAGCTTTTCCTATCCAGAATAAATATACAAATATATCACACATGTATTTTATAAATAATCTATGCTGACGAGGTCACTGAAAGGGGCACTTGGTGTGTGATTTCAACACCCACATATTGTCCCCCAGCAATCAGTTTAGAAAACATGTATACTGCAACACAACTCTGCATGCACGTAACACAGGCTGCCCGCAGCTCAGAGGAAGATCCGGTTTCAGGCAGATGCGGCAGCGGCTGCCGTGGATCGCACTTACCAAGAACCTCGCAGCCGCATCTGCGAGAAAATTTAAAGTGCCGGTGTCAGCAGAGTGTCTTGTGTACGGGTGCCCGCTGGCTGGACACCCGTACACAAGACGCCAAACCCGGACTGTCCGGTTGAAAACCGGACGGGTGGCAACCCTAACGTCCACGTATGTAGGATGTAGCTTTGTGTCATGCTTACCCAAAATGTCCATCTAGCTTGCAGGTCACGCTTGCCACTGAACTGAATGACTTCCCACAACAGCTTTGTCCAGGAGGGTTTTCACAGTGGGTGGGAGTTGGTGTGGGAAGTCATTTATCAATGAAACATTGGCCTAGTTACAATAATGCGGTAATAACTGTTTAAAAATAAGTAAACTAATACTAAAGATAAAGGGGTTTATTCACTAGCCAAGAAGTGACTAGTCGAGCTGAAGTGAAGGAAGCCCGTGCGGCTGAACCAAAAGGAAGAATCCGTTAGCCAAAATCTGGACTGCTTGTAATCTTCTCTGCAATGCTCTGAATTATCAAAACTACTCACAACAGCTTTACAACAAATCTACATCAAGCATCATCAAGTTTACAACAATCTACACAGAAAGGCAACTTTATTTCAAATGTAGGAGCCGCATCCTCTTTGACTGCGTAACCAGATTCAGCATGTGAGCTGAGACTCAGAAGAGAGTATGAGGCTGGTGACAGCTCACATGCTGAATCTCCTCTCCTCTCCCCACACTCCGTCCTTGGTAAGCCAGGAGGAGAGAAATCCAAAATCATATTAGTGTGGCAGAGCTGAAGAAATCCCAGCTCCTTGCAGAGTCTAGAGGGAGGAATTGTGGGCAGAGACTGAGAAGACACGCCCTCAGCATGTTGTAGTCCTTCACATGAACAAGCACAGAGGGTGGCTACTTTTTAGCACACAAAGGGGCCATGGAGAAGAAAAATAGCCACCCCCTAACAGGAAGTTGTGGCTGGAGATAAATAAAATGGATTTTGGAGCATTTCGAGCTGAACAATGACAAAAAAAAGGTACACAGTCATTTATTATTTACATAATAGAAGTTATTTTTATTACTGTTGTGTTTATGAGTCCCAGTGAGTTTATGAGTAAGTGTCGCTTTAAATCAAAGGTAAATAAATACACCAGACTTTAAAAAAAATCCTTTAACCCCTTTGTGATGGGAGACGTACACTGTACGTTGCGCCACAAATTGCCCAAATGACTGGCCACATACACTGTACGTGATCAGTTATTTGCGGCTCTGTAAGGCTGGTAACCGCTGAGAATCAGTATAGAGGCATCCATTAATGAAAGAGATAAGCTTTTTCAGACACTTGATCCCTTTCAGGAATTGGGTGTCTGACAGTGAGAGCAGAGATGCATTTGCAGCACTAGCCGTCACTCTGACAGCTGGTATAGATCGGGAAATCACAATGTATACTGACTTTTTTTTTCTAAACTTTCAGCAATAGAAATATAATTTTTATATTCCTGAAACAATGTTGCAGTTTTCTGATTGTTGTTGGAACGATCAGAAAACATTTAGTGACATCTGATCCTGAAATGCTGCAGGATCAGTGTCACTAAGGTTATTATTGGCTGTTCCTAAGTTTGAAGCAGCCTAATAATAACCACACATTTTTTAATTAATTTATCAAGCAGTAATAGTGAGATTAATTCACAATGACTGCTTGATATAATTAAATAAATAAAATAAAAATGTAATAAAATTTTTTTTAAAATAGTGAAAAGTGTAAAAAAAATTATAAAATAAAGTGTAAAAAATAAAAATAAATGTAACAAATAAAAATGATATATTTAAATATATTTTTATACTATTTAAAGTATAGTATATTACTGACGTGGAAGAATAACACAGCAAAAATGTCAAAAGTGCTTCAGTCATTTATGAACAAAAACTAAAAACGAGCTCAGTCATGAAGGGGTTAATTGAACAAAAGACACAAAAACTGTTTTGAACAATTCCTTTATTTAAAATAAATAAAATAATAATCCAACATCAATCATGTCGTCCAGCAATGTAATCCAAGGTCAATCATGATGAACACCGATGCCGACTTGCTCCGCCCATTTGTTTTAATGCCATGACAGAGCAAATGCTTCGGTTCCCCTGTTTTAAAGTGATATTAAAGTCAAAAGGTTTTTTATCTTTTTTCAAATGCTGAGGAAATCACTTACAATGGATGCTGCTCCTTGATGTTTAAAAGCTTTAGCTTTGTGCAGAATCAACTGGTCCCCTGAGCACTGGCCGTGATAACCCTGTTTTAGGTTGACTCCTTTCCCTTGCAGGATCCTATGGTGCCACTCTTGTGTGCGATAGTATTCTGACTCCAATTGTTGTATTAGTGATTTATCCATTGCTGAGTCCTCTATGTCTGGCCTGTTTGTTATCAGATAGCTGAACTCACCAAATAACTTTTCATTCGCAAAGACCTTTATTGAATGCAGCAGGCATGATACCAGAAAAAACAATGTGAAGAAGAAAGGGGAAATACATCATAAAATGGGAGGGAACAGAGTAAAGGATGGTGCAATAACCAAAATGACCACAAGATGGCAGTATATGAACCAACTATACTGATATGCTAGTAATGTTGGTAAAATTTAAGGAAAATTCTTAATTCACAGTAAAAAGAATATTAACCATACATATCCATTGTATCATACTTTCAAACAATTGTTGTAACAGCACAGCTAGTAAGCTGTATGTGTCTCCACAAATACACAAGCAATACAAATGGCAAACGCACTTGTCAATTCATGACTAGCTTTAAAGTAAGGTGCACATGGAAGGGCTCTACACAATACAAAAGCAAAATGTTTCCCACCACACTTACCAGCCAGCATGCACAAAAAAAAACAATTACACTGTCTAATTTTTAGAGTTAAAAACAGAGGTTTTAGCTGCACAATTTTTGCCAAATATGTGGAAGCCACACTGCCTCGTCATGGCCTCTCTGTGTAGTGTGGTCCTAACTCTTATCTATGAGAGCCTCCATCTTGGAGCACATATATAGCAAAAGATGAATTGGGTTCAAGGTTTAAGTTTAAGGAGGAGTGGGCTACCTCCTGGTGAACCTGCACCCAATTCATCCTTTGCTGTATATACAGTATATGCTCCTAGATGGAGGCTCTCATAGATTAGAGTTAGGACCACACTACACAGAGGCAGGGGTGTATCTACCGCAAGGCAAACTAGGCATTTGCCTAGGGCGGCACTTTCCAGGGGGCGGCAAAAAAAATGCGGCCTTAAAACCAATGAAGCGGACCGAGCCAGACTTGCCTTTGGGCATACTGGACACTTGCCCAGTGGGCTGAGGCTGGGCGGCACAGAATCAGGCAGTGGCAACTGCCTAATGAGGCAAACTAGGCAGACGCAAGGCCCTAGAAGTGGAAGCCTAATTAGAGAGCTGCACGGTGGAGGGCCCAGTGAGATGTGGTCCGGCTGGCTATGTACAGGAGGTGGAGGAGAAGCAGTGGGGGATTCAGAGCTGGCCATAGCATATGATCTTATGGCGGGATGTCCCAGAAGCAGGCTGGGGACTGCAATGTATCCTGTTGGTACAGATGGCACTTTGAGCTGCAGGTAAGAGAAGCAGCACATGTATGCAAGTAAAGGGACTATGCACATCCCTCCTGAGACCCTGCACAGCTTACCATAGACCAAACACAGCCCACCATAAACCCTCCAAAGCTCTCCTAAGACCCCGTACAGCCCACCTGAGACCATGTACAGCTCTCCTGAGAACCTGTGTGCATTGTATCCAGTGACTGACAGGTTTACGCAAAATGAACAGGATGGGGTGGGGCAAATTTAGATTGAGCTGGGTGCCCGAGCTTCATCTTGCCTAGGGCAGCACAAAACCAAAATACATCACTGCACAGAGGGGCCTTGACGAGGCAGTGTGGCTTCCACATATTTGGCAAAAGTTGTGCAACTAAAACCTCTGTTTTTAACCCTAAAGGTTAGACAGTGTAATTTATTTATTTTTTTGCAGGCTAGCTGGTAAGTGTGGTGGGAAACATTTTGCTTTTGTATCCACTAATGCACAGGCACATCAGGGCAATCCACTCCCCTCCTACCCTCTCCTTCTTCCTTCCTTCTGCAAGCTAGTACATGAATGTCTGCTGGAGACTGCTCTGTCCCTTGTGATTTTGTCATTTTCTCTGTTTTGTGTAGTGTTTCTACTGCACAGCAAACTCTTCAGTCAGCTTATGGAGCCACTTGCCCCCTGGGCTAAAAGTTGCCAGTCAGCCCCTGCTTCATTGGCAGTCAGAGCCGTCAGCAGAGCTCAAGATGGCACTCTCCCTTCACCTGATCTCCACATTCATTCCTCTGCACTGGACATTTTATATGACAGTTTGCACTGTAGCCCTGCCGTTCAGGCACACTGCATCCTCCTCCACAGCTGACCAGGTGATACTTCTGACCGCTCTGCCACAGAGCCCAAGCACTTCCTTCTCTCCTCACCCGCACCAGGTCTCGCTTGTTCAGCTTACTCTGTCAGTCTGCATCCAAACGGGACTGTGTCCTTTTCAGTAGCAGCAGGACGTCGAGTGGAGCCACATAACATGCCGCACCTCTCACCTGCACGTCCGCTCACATCCTCTCCTTAGCCACACCCCGCACAGAGACACACAGCTTGTCCTTTGTGATTTTGGACTGGACAGGAAGTCCAGGGAATCGGAGCTGAGAGAGTTGGAGTCAGCTGTTTGGAAACACTTGAAATACTTTGCTAGGCAATGTATATTTGTTAGATATGAATTCTTATTGAAAAAAGTTTGAGAGTTTAATACTACTTTAAATCCTCTTCTGCTGATAGAAGATTATGGAAAAGGTGGCCCTGTGGGCACATTCATCATCTATATTATTCCATTTGCTCACCTAGGGCTGCTCCCAGCATTTAAGTATATTTTTACCTGAAAAAGTCTGAAGTGCTAGCTTTTTATAAAAATTAAAATGTACTAAATAGCGATTTTATCAGCACTAACAAATAGTCTTTTGAAGGAGAACTACGGGGTTAGGGCTATTCCCCATAGTTCTCCTTAGGGTAACGGGAGGACACAAACTAGCATCCTCCCGTCACCCTAAGCTACAGCTCGCGGTATACTGAGACGCCGCAGCTGAAGCGGATCCCGACAATTATGTCTGGAGCCGCCCAGCTGCGTGAGTGACAGCTGACTCTGCCTATCTAGAGGCAGAGCCAGCTGTACCGGCTCCCTCCCCATCCGTTCCGCCAGTCAGCGCTGGAGGATCGGAGCTGGGAGGGGGGAATCCAGCCCCTCCCCTGTCACGGCAGAGAGCCGTGACAGGATCGAGAAGTGAGCGAACGCCGGTATGTGTTCGCTCACTTCCCGATCTACTGAGCCGACCTGTGACAGTCTCATTGTCACAGGTCGGCTAGAACTATGAGATGAGTGAAAAGCACTCACCTCATAGTTCTCCTTTAATAAACATTACATTGTGTATGGGACGTATTTGTGATACATAATGGGAGCAACAGTAACTAGCGGGTACATGATGTGTTCTCCCAGAAAAAGCAGCAGCGGACTGTGTAAGAAAAAGTCTATGTGATTGGCAGTTGTGTTCAGAGGCTTAGAGCCGCTGTTGTAATAAATCTATCAGAGCCTTTGCTGAGTGGCATGACAGTGATTTCAAGGAGTGATTTGATGTATAGCGTGCGTTATCAGGCTTAGGACATGTACATTCCCAGTGATGGTGAGCGGCTGAGTGTGAAGCTTTGCTTATCTTTCCTCACTCTGTATATGAACGGAATTTGCCAGCTTGTAGTATTTAAATAGCTAAGGACACACTTATAGGTTATCAGAAGCACCCAGCTCTACATATCTGTTCCTACTCAGCCAGGGTCCAGAAGAGATTTCCCCTTGAAACAAATCGATAGTTTACCATTGCATGTCACGCCATAACCTAGTTTATAGGGCTACTCTAAAATGTAGTTAGCAATAATGGGAAGTATGAAGTATTGTATATTTTTTATAATTAAACAGTATAAAGTCTAACAAGGTTATTTTTCCCGACGCTCAAAACTAAAGAAATACAGAGGGGACACCTTCTGAAAATGTTAGTTCCCTGCATGCCATACTGATGCAAAGGCTTCAATACTTTAGGGGTATTTGACAATAATCACACTTTTTTGGAAATGCCAAAATGATGTAAGAAGTGTTAAGGCTTGGGGCCAAACATATAGTGTGTTATGTTAATGCATGTGCATTAACACGCATTATGTCACATCTTAACATATTTTGTGTGAAGACAGCCCCCTTGTTTAGGGAGGGCTGCCAACACACTAGGGATGTAAAATACAATTTTTTTCAAGACCAAGTACAAGTATTGTTACGCAAGTATTTGCCTATACCGATTACCCATACTTTTTTTTAAAGTGACATGGGACATTTTTTCTAAAACAATGTAGACTAATGATTTTAGGACAGTGGTGGAGCACCAGGACCCAGTAACAGCTGCAACCGCTCCCACAGCAATGCAGAATACCACCAACTATAGAGGACTGCAAAGCCCAGCAATCCATTATACAGCAATGCAGAATAATATGAAGCTACATACTCTGTGTTGCTTGCAGGGCTGTGCGACATATTAGGAGGCTGTGCAGGGTTTCGCCAGGGATGTAACGGGGTCTCAGGAGGCTGTGCAGGGTCTGACCAGGGCTGTGCGCGGTTTCACCAGGGCTGTGCACGGCCTCAGGAAGATGTGCCAGTTCTCACCGGGCTATACGGGGTCTTGCCAGGGCTGTGTGCAATCTCACCAGGGCCATGCAGGGTCTTACCAGGGCTGTGCAGGGTCTCACCAGGACTGCGTGTGGGGTCTCACCAGGGCTGCGTGCGGGGTCTCACCAGGGCTGCGTGCGGGGTCTCACCAGGGCTGCGTGCGGGGTCTCACCAGGGCTGTGTGCGTGGTTTCACTAGGGCTGCGTGCTGGGTCTCGCCAGGGCTGCGTGCGGGTCTCACCAGGGCTGTGGGTCTCACCAGGGCTGTGCGGTCTCACCATGGCTGTGTGCGGTCTTACTAGGGCTGCGTGTGGGTCTCATCAGGGCAGTGTGCGGGTTTAACGAGGGCTCCGTGTGTGTTTAACCAGGGCTGCACGTGGGTGTCACCAAGGCTGCATGTGGGTGTCACCAGGGTTGCGTTAGGATCTTACTGGGGCTGCAGCGGCTCCTGTTTAAAAATTTTAAGGGCTGGTATTGGGCATTTTCATGAGTACAAGCCCTTGTGAAAATGCCCAGTGCTAGCACTAGTATCAGTATTGGTGTGTCCCTACAACACACCATCATTAACAAAATAAGATATATGTAGTATTTTCCAAATGAATGGTCTGGCACCAAAACATCCCATAAAACAGACACACATAATTTTTGTCAACACAGCACAACAAAGCGTGTAACCATGGGCTGAGGTGCGCTGCAACATATGTGCTTTGGTGCTCCATTGCCAATAGTGTGTTGGCGTGCCATTTAAACTTATTGGCACCACAACACCCTAACGCCCATGATGTGTTTTATTGAGGAGAGTGATGCAGTGATCGTCGGAAGAAACCACAGAGTGCAGTGGGGGACACAGGAGAACAACAATACTGGAAGTGTCAGTTTCCCAGGAAACTTTAGGGGATAATTTCTCTGGGTCGGTCTAGGCGGCCCGGGCAGCGGAAAATGTAACAGGGTGAAGAGTACCACCCCCCCCCCCCCCCTCCAGAATTATATATTTCCTGAAAGCAGAGACCATGTAGAATAAAATAGTGGCAGTTGCAACTTTTTATGTCGCATGATATTAGCGTAAATGTTTATCACACCTAAAATTCCACTAAAAAATTATTTTATGATCATTTTAGTGCATAAAAAAATATAAAACCCATTTTTTTTGTATAATATAAAAGATAAGGCTTTGCCGGGTAAATACTTTAGATACCCAACATGCTAAGCTTAAAAATTGTGTGGCCTGTGAAACTGTGAAAAAAGGTACTCCAAATTGTCAATGAAAAACATGTACAGGTCATCAGTTTAGCAGCAACTATGAATATTGACCCTAAAACTATTGCTCTCACTCTGGTGCACATGGCGATACCCAACGTGTGGCGCAATTGTCGTTTTCATACGTAGGGTCACCCAATTTGTGTTTGTGTTAGTATATGCATGCACGCAGGGACTTTAAAGAAATCTTTGGGAGTGTTAAAATGTATTTTATTTACACTCTTTTTAATGTAAATTCATTGCTATCACATGGGGGGGGGGGGGGGGGGGGGGACACCGACACACCTG